>NW_011369251.1:20708-46587 GCF_000735185.1 Notothenia coriiceps | reverse complement strand
CTAGCTGATACCTTTGAGTTAAAAAAAATTACCCTATTCACCTGGGGTGTCTCGCCTTAAATGATTGCCTATAAAAACAACGTTAAGCATTAAATAATCAGTTGCATTAATTTCTTATGGCTCTATCTGCAGAGTCATTTCTTATGATTACATTTTTCCACAGGCCAACAATAGCTTAAAAAAAAGTGCAAAAAGGAAACATCCATTGAAACTCAGTGTGCTGCTGTTACCTCATTCACACCAACGCAACTCCGGTTCAAGCTCCGTGCTAGAGCTTTTCAGGTTCAGAACCGGTTCTTCTGAGACTGCCAAGGCACACNTGTGCTATTTTGATTCTATAACATGTTTTATTTCAGGCTTTTGGAAGGAAAACGTACAAAATACACATTTAAGTGTTTATTTGACTATAGTTTGTCTATAATAGACAAACTATAGTCAAATAAACACTTAAATGTGTATTTTGTACGTTTTCCTTCCAAAAGCCTGAAATAAAACATGTTATAGAATCAAAATAGCACAAAATCTCAAAATTGACCAGTGCTTGAAGAACGATGTTTTTGCCTGCCGTGTCTCGCCTTAAGCTTTGTTAGTTCCAGGTTTAATATGTGCAATAAGTTCATTTCAATACGTTTTGCAATAAACATTGAACCAGTCCGGCCCTCGACTAGTACCCATTTTTTTATTTTGGCCCACTGTGTATTTGAGTTTGACACCCCTGATCTAGATTATATTGTTATCTGATATGTATTGGTGCCTCCCCCATGGTCTTAAAACCATCTGAGCTATAGTTTTGCCAGTCCCCCCCACCGCAGTATCTCAAGTGGTCAACCCTAAATCAGTACCCGGAATCACCTTGCATTTGATATATACTAACCCCTTGACATCTGCCTTATGTCCATAGATGGGCTGGTGAGTGACGGGGAGTTCCTGGACATCACAGAGATCAAAAGGGAGCAGGCCGAGGACTACGAATGCATCACCAACAATGGAGTGTCTCCACCTGATCAGCGCAAGGTCAAGGTCACGGTCAACTGTAAGTATCCCTCTCTGCGCCTCACAGCATCCCAGTGGTGATAAATCAAGTCACACTGGACCTGCTGTGTAATAGCACAATGATGTAGTCATAATGTTAATGTTAGTTTCATTATTATGTATGAGCTTATACATCTTAATGTTGCTCTCACCGGGGGATTATCAACCTTGTTTGCAACTCTGTGCTGGCCCGACTTGACTTCCCGGTGAAGGCAGATGTATACTAATGGCTGCCTCCCTCCTTCTGTTTCTCCATTGTTTTCTCCCTCGCGTTTCCTGCCAGACCCTCCCATGATCACAGACATGAAAAACATACCAGTCCATTTGGGTAAAACGACCATCTTGCGCTGCGAAGCCATGGCAGTCCCACCAGCCGCTTTCGAGTGGTACAGAGACGACCACAGGTGAGACAATTTTCTCTCCATGGTCTATGGTCCTTACCAAGGTGAGCTTTACACACAAAATTAAGTCTCCACATAGTCCAAAATCCATCCAATGCCAGCCTTCAATTTTAGTTTTGATGTTTCAAACTTATCTTCTGAAATGATGATCTGCTCAGACATAGTGTGGGGGCTGTAAGTTAAGAAGACTAGTTTTGCTTCACTCTGTGAATACTCATTTTAAATGTCAAAAAGGCTGATCACATCCGTGTTGTCATTAACCTTTATGTTTTTGTGACGTTGATTGGACAATGTATCAGTGCAGCAGCACAGGAGTAACAGTGTGTCTGGTTAATATGTAGCTTTTATGAGCCTCAATCAAATCATTGTGTTTCACCAATCAGTTGCCTGCCAAAACAAAAGAAAATATGTTAATGAGAACTGTTAAACTGTGAGTTCAGTGATAAGAGAGAAAAGGAGGGAACAGAACAGACATTTAACCGGCGGAAACTCATTAAACTTGGCCGCAACATCAAATCTTTGCAAAACTTATTTTTTCCCTTCAGACATCCTACCATGGCTGCTGTCCTTTTACCTAACCTCTGACATTTGTATAGGTCGGAGATAATCATGCATGGTTTTTGCCATCACTGAAGAAATATTAGCTGGTTGGAAAACTATTTGCTCTCTATCACCCACACATAATCTCTCCATCCGAGTTTATAAAAGGTCCCAGAGAGCGTAGGAAGAGTGAGGATGATTTGGCATCAGCCAAGGTAAGATGCAAAAGTACTTAGACAAGCCTTTGTCAGCCAGAGAGAGCTGTTAATAGAGTAAAATGGGCCCCTGCAGGAGGGCTCTGTTATTTATGGATGTGAGATTTCACTATGAGTACAAGGTGAGGCAGAGCTAGAGTGTGGAGGGGGACTGTGTGGCAGGGTCGCTCTGGAGAGATGTAGAAAAATCCTCTTATGCGGGCTGAGTCACTAGGTGTAACTTTTTATGTTATTTCCCTTTTTCTGACACACTCTTTTTTCCCCCTTCCTTTGCTTCCGCTCCCCACCTCTACCACCCAGGCCGCTAGAGAGTGACAACACCTTGAGGATCAAAAACGAGAAGACGCGCTCGCTGTTGCTGTTCACCAATGTGACAGAGAAACACTTTGGCAACTACACCTGCTTTGCCTCGAACCGTCTTGGGGCCTCCAATGCCAGCATGCTGCTTTTTCGTAAGTTTTCAAATAGCAATAACATTAAAACGCTCACATTTATCACATGTGACATACTCCCACAAAACGGTACATATGCAATGACACACTGTTTTTCCCTCTGCGCCCTGTCTCATTTTTACTCTGCACAGCATTTTCTCAGCCGTCTCCTCCCTCCTTCCTCCCCATTTTCGTTATTCTCCGCCCCATTAAAGCTCTGCTTGCCTACATTACCGTCTCCCTCTCTCTCTTTAGTTTGTTCCCGCTCTCACCCTCCATCTCTCGTCCGTACACATTCCTGCTTGCACACACACTCGCTCTGATCTGTCCTGTTACCCAAGAAGTTGTCATTTCTCTCCAAGCCCAATTCACATTAACCGTCCCCAATGAGCGATTTCCCTTTCATTTCCCTTTTACCCCCCTCCACACCCACACCTCCCTTTAGTGCATTCAGCATTACCATCTTAAGTGAGTCCTTCATCTATCCCCTTTCTTCTTTCATTCCTTTACCCATTATCTCAGCCAGTCTCCCTTCAATGACTCACTCCCTCGTCAGACCCATATATCTTCCTGCTCTCTTTTTCCACCACCGCTGCCACTTCTGTCAGACTATCTCTCCATCATCTGTCCTTCTGCCTCCTCTTTCCTCCCTAATCTCCTCCTGCCATCATTAGAACACAACAAACCCCTCTCTGTTATGGTCCAGGCATGGACGGAGCATAATCAGATACTTATGTGGCATTTCTATTCATACACTGTCCCTCACTGTCATTGTCTCTGCTGACTTTTTTTTTCTCATCCTTTTGTACCTCTTGGTTCACTATTTTAAAAGGTACCTCATGTAGCACTTTCATATCAACAGCCCACTATCACATCCAAATTGGCACATTATTGTAATTACCCTGAACAAATGATCCCATTACTGAGACCATTGGCTAGCTCTAAGTATACATTTTTACTGTACATTATTACATTACAATTTGGAAATCTACTAGATTGCCAATGGCCCAAAAGAGGAAGAGGTGTTTTTACATTTGTCTCTAAAATTATTATGTAATTTTTCTGCGTCTCACACAATTTGTTGAGATCTTACTTGAATAATGTTGCCTTTTGTTTTGCTTTCTAGAGAGCCATTATCGGAATTTAATGGCTTTTTAATTTAAGATGCGCCATGGCAACATACTGAATTATTTAACTCAATAGACCCTTCTCACTGCGGATACTTTGTCAGACGCAGGTGTGGCTAATGAAATTAATAAGGGTTGCATTTTATTGAAGTGTCTCAGTGCCAGAGTGCTCATAATGTGTTTTCTGGCTGACTGGATTAGATTTCTGGCACAAATAAATCAAATCAAAGCCATAATAAATGTTATTAGTTTTACCTGTGTTAGACAAGTCAAAATGTAAACCCTGAACATGTTAACTCAAGCTTCTCATCACTTTGTTATTTGAGATAAACCATACACATGTGACTAAATTAAGAAATTCAATAGGCCTTTCTCCCAGTGTCAATTTAGACGTAACAAATAGGTGAAACTAATCACATTAATAAAGACTGCTGTGTACCTCTACTATGAATGCAGGCTCTGTGCCTTTCTGGCCCAGCCATTATTAAAGTCAATAATTTCACCTGTGTTCGACACGTCAAAATGTCAGCTCTGAAAGCCTTTAACGTGTAAACCCCTGCATGTCATGGCTTTGAAACTTGATATTAATATGTAACTAAATCAAGGAATTCAATAGACCTCTCTCACGGTGGTCATTTAGACGTGACAAATGTGTGTAACTAATAACATTAATAATGGCTGTGTGCTTGTACTGTGCATGCCTGATCAGCTGCTTGCCTTCCTGACAACCCTATATGAGACTAATGTAGAGTGTTAAGCTATTGGAATATGGGAAATGTTTTTTAAATGTCTACACCATATCACAGATGTAATACACAGGCCTAGTTTTTTGTTTACAAAGGTTTGCCGAGGTATCAGAATGAGTTTCTTGCACTTATTTGAATAATAATAACCCATAATAATAATGCTACTAATACTACCATTACTGCTTCTACTCCTACCACAACTACACACCTAACAATTGTCTTTGTTCTTTTACATATACACATATTCTCCCTTCTTTTGGTACTTTTTCGTGCAGGACCGGGGGCCATTAAGGGGCGAGGAGTCGGTCTACATGCAGGGATGAGTGTCGGCGTGTCTGTTTGGCTTTCCCTCTCTGCTGTTCTTCTGCTGAAGGTGTAAAGATGGAGCTCCACCTGGAAGTGTCCCTAAATGTCCCTTAAAGCCCCCTTCCCCCTCTTCCTCCCTCTCTCCCCCTCTACGGATGGAAGAAGGAAATGAAATTCTTTAATTACGAACCCATCACTGTGAACAAAAAGAATATGCATTATTCCAGGAGCCATTCAATCATTGCATCAAACACAACCCCATTAAGCCTCCCCCCCCCCCCCGCCCCCACACCCTCAATTCAATTTTCGAGGTCAAACCACTGTAATCATATCTTCCTCTCTTTCTCACACACAGTCTGTCTCTCTCTTTTTGTCTCCCAGAATGCCTTGCAGATTTGTCTGACTTGGTACTCCCCTCCTTACCGAGCTTTCCCTCATTATTACCACTGGGCTGATGTTGATAGAGAGTGTATATTAACGATTATTGTGTCCGTGATCAATGAGAAAATAGATAATCTAACAACTGGACGATCATTGATGTAATATACTACATAGACTAATGACTGACCTACAATGTTTGCCTTATGGGAACGGTACATAACATCTCAATACTATGGTGGATATTTATGGAAATTATAGTTATAATGTGGTACTGACGGTCATGTGACCTTTTGAAAAATGTTCCAGTTGGTGGCTATGTGAAGTGTCACCCTGTGATCACACACATCTACACACACACACACACACACACACACACACACACACACACACACACACACACACACACACACACACACACACACACACGCACACACACACACACACACACACACACACACACACACACACACACACACACAGAGACACACACACACACACACACACACAGAGACNGTTACGAGAACGAAGAGTTACGAGAACGAAGGGATACGAGAACGAAGGGATACGAGAACGAAGAATTACGAGAACGAAGAGTTACGAGAACGAAGAGTTACGAGAACGAAGGGTTACGAGAACGAAGAGACGCGAAACTTCTACAGAGGAACCAAAACTACAAAAACTACAAAAACTACAAAACAGAAACACCTGAGGACACAGACAGGAAGTCCATCCATCACCGTGACAACAAAGCCAACAGCTGAGAGACTGAGATAACACACACACACACACACACACACACACACACACACACACACACACACACACACACACACACACGACACACACACACACACACACACTACACACACACACACACACACACACACACACACACACACACACACACACACACACACACACACACACACACACACACACACACACACACACACACACACACACACACACACACACACACACACACACACACACACACACACGTATGGCTTTTTACTTTTAACTGTGTAGCAGTGAAGCTGCTATGAATGATGTCAAATGTATTTTAAAAAAAGGGTGGGTGGTGAAGGTGTCAGTCTTAACTTCCCCTTTATGTAATTCGGGGGGTTTATACCAAGGTTTCGCATGTAGACCCCCTTACTACCCAAACCTTTTTAGACCCGTTACCCCCCGCCCCTCTGTTCAACGTGCTCTGTCTAGTCCCCCCATGCATCGCTATAGTGTTTCCTGCTCTGTGTCACCCCCTTCCTCCCCCAGTCTCCCTCCCCAGTGTAAATATATGCAGTACAGAGGCCACGCCGGCGACCTCAAGTTGCCTGGCGCCGAACGACATCTCCCATCAGCCTCGACTACGCTCCAGTTTTCTGAAGCAGCAAGAGACTGTCAAGTGACAACTATATCTTCTGTTTCAAAGCTGCGACTCCATCCTCTTTGTCGCTTGTTGATAGCATGTACCGGTTAGAGATGTTCCTGTTGTGACTCCATTCACTCCCTCCCTCCCTGCACTGTGTCTGTTTACTCGGCAAGGTTACCTGCTTTTACTTTTTTGGTGTTAATAATAGTACAGATGATGATGATGTTAATAAGTATTTGAATAACTATGAATAGTAATTCCATGTGAGAAAAAAAAAGAACAAAATCTGATGGTAATGAGCCGTGCGTGGGAAACATAATTTTTGTACTTACTCTGAGAAATCACACACATTGAACGACTACAAGAAAAAACAAACAAAAAAAAAGACATGTAAAGTTTTTGAAGTGATGTGCTCTATTTTGCCATGACAAGCTTTTTAAAAACGCATTTGAAACAGTCTGAAGGATTATTTCATCAAGTCCAGAAGCAGTGAATGATGATGTAATTTATAATTTGTAACAGTTTATGTATTGGACTCTTTTTTGTCATGCTGTTAACTGCATCACCCACACACACACCTACTGCATATTTGTCCACTTATCATAGTTTGTCTCTCTCCGACCAGCTAGATAAATGATTTGGATCCATGTCAGGCTCTGGTCGTGGCTGTACTGTAAGTCGGTTCTTGTTTGGCCAGACTGCAGGGAGATAAAGATGTAATTAGCCATTACCTGTGGCTGGCTAAGTGAAGGAGCCTGGGCTCCACCTGTCCCTTCTGCCAGCCAGTGATGGCCCCCATAAATCAAGCTCAATCCTGCCACTGACAGGAATCCTCTTCAAGGACAAGCTCGCTGTGGTGCGCCGGTCCTCCCTTCAGTGTGTACCTGTGACATGCAGACATGGGCACTACAAACCCTCCATGGCACAATTATCCATCCACTGCCCCCGCACAGCACAAACAGTGGGAGGTAAGCCCATATTTCAATACTGTGGCACTCGACTCTCCACTGAAACACTGTTCCACTCACATGCAGCGACTATATGCAAATATGCCATAACGAGCCTGCACGGAGAGACGAGTTTCCCCCGGCTGAACCCTGCGACCTTAAAGGGAAATTACTCTGTATTGAATCAATTTTCTGAATGTGTTTTGTTTGATTTTGTTTCAAACCAGCAATAACCCCTAACTCTACTGTGCAAGAGGTATCGGATATGGGTAAAGTTGTGGTGTAATATCTGAAAAAAATCACATTAACAAGGTATATCAAATAGATCTATTGATGTACTTTTACTGTGTACAGTACTCGGAAATGATTGTGAAGCTCTGTTTAAATGGCCCTTAATCTAAAACAATACATGTTGTACTCAAAAAAGTCTTGCCCTCTGCGATGTATTCGGGTTGTCTCTGTGACAGAACACACTGTTTGTGCATGCATCTTGTTGCTCCAAAAATAATGATGGATTCCATTTCAAGCACAAGAGCAGGTTGTTTGGTCAATGCTTCTTTTTTTCTATCTCAGTCACTTGTTTAGCCTCAATATCTCATCGTCATTGATGCTGTTTGTTTTTTTCTTTGGTTTTCCGCTCAAATATTATACTGTTCCATGTCAGCATCCCACTGGGTCTGTCGGTGGCATATAACATCTCTATGTACATAATCTGTCCTTGATGAAGAAAAATAACAAAAAATTGAAGAAAATGTCAAAATGTCAAAATGAAAACGGACAAAAAAAACAACATTCTGTCATGTTTCTCCATGTGGGTTTAAAAAAAGCACGTCAATGTTCGTGTATGGGTGGATTTTGAAAAAAAGAAACAAGCAAACATTGTATGTTGTGTTCATGGTTGAATGGTCCAGATGGTGGTGATACAGGCAATATGACTTGAAATTGAGGAGTGATTACAAACAGAATGTGGGCATTTGTACACACAAACAGCAAAAGAACATGTTTTCATGAGTCATGGTGTATGTAGATGAATCACGCTGGTGAGGAGGACTGGAGAGAGTGTAGACAAGGAGGCAGCAGATCCCCTGGGTGCTCAATTTGAGGGTAGAAGAGGATGCTGTTGAGAGAACACCCTGCACAACGGGCCTGTGGGAGGATACCCTGACAATAAAACAAAAGCTGAGAGCCAGGGGGAGATGGGATGACTGTGAACCCTCTAGTTAGAGAAGGGAGACAGGCAGGCGCTCATATTGCATTTCCAAACTTGGGCACTGTGGTCCCTCCCAGGGGATGGTGTACCACACACTATTTATGGTTGCGCTATGTAATGAATAGCATTAACATAGCCTTGATCGCAAACACAGTCTGGCCTACTTCAAGTGTATAAATAATAACCCAACTGGGGTTCAATGAGTTTACGGTGATATAAACAAGACGTTTGCTCGGCCCCTAATTACATTCGGCGCGCCCTGATGAGAAAGTGTTGATTGGCTTCTGCAGCTGAAGGTTATGATCTGTTTACTTTGTTAATAAGGTGCCACGAGGCTGTTGTTTAGAGCTTGCAAAACTAGCACATAGTGCCACTTTAACGTGTATAGCATTGTGTGGCAACCATACTGTTGGTCATGGGGAGATTTATTTAATGGGTTTACATGGGTTGAAAAGGAGTTGAATTTATTTAGTTGTTATTGAATGGCACTTTTTGTTTTTCTTAACAAACCAGTGCAGTGTTAAGAGATGGATTTTTTTTTTTACAGGATTAGTCAAATACTTTGAAATACATTGAACAGTTTGAAAGCACCGAGCCTTTTCTCAACACATCATTGCCGAAGCAAAGACTGTAAATTAGCAAGAAGCAAAGCCCGGAGAAGGTATCAATGTACTGCTTTCTCCATTTAGTATGTGGCAGGCTCATGCTGTAGCTTTTCCTACAACACCCTCCCAGAACAGATCCCGGACCGACTTTCAATTCTAAATGCAATGGTTAATCAATACATTCGACCAAATGGCTTTGGAATAGAGCAATTTCTCCCCGGCTTGCTTTACCAGGTCCCCAGAAGCTGAATTGATCAAGTGTCTATAGACCAGCCTTAGAACAGAGAGCATAATTCATCATGCCTGATACAAGACACTCCTAATTGCGCATCGATTTCAAACCCTGCTCTGAAACTATTTGGGCAAGCTGTAATGTCAGCTCAGTAAACTATATGTGTTCAGACGCTTCAGATCCAGGGAATGAAGAATTAATCATTTGTTTTCTATTCAAGTCAATCCAGGCTGGTATTTTTTGTCTTTTCGCTACATAATATCGTGTTAACCGAACATGGTCCCTGTGCTGTCACACTCTGTTCAATTGAGTGTGTCCTGTAAGGTAACATTTCAGTTTATGACAGAGATTTGCTTGCATTTCAGTCAGCATTCTGTCTCAAGAGGCTGGTTTGTTGTTATAAAGAAGTTGCATCAGCGCAATATACAATAGAAATAAATTATGATGGATATGTGACAGATTATAATTTTGTGACAAATGGCAAAATGTTTCAGCACCAGAGTCAGTGTACAAATAAGCTATATACACAGTGATAATTATATATGACGATTATCGTTGCTCTAAATCCCCTGCTCACGTCCTTTACAGCAAAGCACGTCTTATTCCCATATATTATCCAAATTATCCATTGTTTACCAACTATCTACAGGCTCATTCGGGTCTCATGGGCAAAGTCCATGTTGCAAGTCTATTAGGGCCCAGTACTTTTCCATTACCCCAGCCAATGAGTGCATGAGTATACAGCAAGCTAGAGAGGATTGTGACACGGATAGTCTCCACAACCGTGAGCATGAGCACACGTTTGTTAATTAAAGTCGCATGACAGTTGCAGGATAGGTTTAGATCAAGATTAGTGTTCATTAGATAGATGGATAGATGAATGGATAGATAGATGGATAGATAGATAGATAGATAGATAGATGGATGGATGGATGGATGGATAGATAGATAGATAGATAGATAGATAGATAGATAGATAGATAGATAGATAGATAGATGGATGGATGGATAGAGAAAAACTGAAAAGTTGACTTTAATTATATGTATTATGTCAACAGATTTCACATAACTGTAGTTTAAAGCAATCATTTTAAGTTAAGATGAACATTTTAGGTTCAACTTAATATTATTGCTTTCAATGACAAGCTTGCCTTGGTGCGCTGGTCCTCCCTTCAGTGTGTACCTGTGACATGCAGACATGGGCACTACAAACCCTCCATGGCACAATTATCCATCCACTGCCCCCGCACATTACAAACAGTGGGGGGTAAGCCCATATTTCAATCAAGATAGATAGATAGATAGATAGATAGATAGATAGATAGATAGATAGATAGATAGGTATATGTAGGTAGGTAGATATGTATTTAGATGTAGGTAGGTAGGTAGGTAGGTAGGTAGGTAGGTAGGTAGGTAGGTAGGTAGGTAGGTAGGTAGGTAGATGATGTGTTAAGTGTGTAATTAAGTGAGTAGTTAGATTCCTTACACATATCATTCAGTTCAGGTGTTCTGTATATAAATTAAACCTCCGCTAGCAGCAAAGATGTGGAGCCACAGAGACGGCAGCCTCGCCCTCTTCCTCACTGCGACCACAGATGGCGTCCTGTCAATCACTCACCTCTTTGAGGACGGGAGCGTCTGAATAATTAACAGCCAGCTGCACTCCGCCAGTCGAGCAACAGCGTTGTGTGCATGGACCAGGCAGCACAATGGAGACATCTCGCCCACCACCTCTCCCCTAGTCATTAAGTCGCCCACCTCACATCTCCAACATAGAAAGAGTCCCATTACTTGGCCTCTCTGAATCACCAGCCCACGCCTGGCATTTTCCTTGTCAATCAACCAAGGGGGTAAATATTGGTTGTGGTTCTGAGAACTGACAGGGGAAACTTGGATTTCTTTCACAAGTGACAGCACCAACTGGTGTTTTTGTGCAGATTTATATAGCAGTTATATGGCGGCGGGGCTGCGCTGAAGTCATCGATGCAGGCTACAAGTGTCTTATTACCGTGTTAGGTGCGCCTGAGTCTGGGATACATGACAGGATGTATGATAGGGGCTGGTCATGGGCTTTGTGCCTCAAGAGGGCAATCACAGTGAACATACTGCAGACACCCTCACTGAAGAGTCATGGGCAATGTTTAATTTGGGAACTAATAAGAAATTTGACCAGAAGAAAATCCCACTGTGTGTAATTGAGGGAATGAGATGGCTTAGGTTAGTTGAATATGGAATCCATCTTTCTTTATCTCCTATACTCACCTCTTCTTCTTCTCTTGTCAGTTACTCCTCTCTCTCTCACACACACACACACACACACACACACACACACACACACACACACACACACACACACACACACACACACACACACACACACACACACACACACTATTATACCCTCTCTCTCACACACACACACACACACACACACACACACACACACACACACACACACACACACACACACACACACACACACAGTACTTACACACACCCACGTAGTGTTTCCTTTATCCTACCTGTCCTCCATTTCTTTTTGTGGGGGGTTAACTTGTCAAATGTTCTTCCCTCCCACCCCTCAGTGCTTGAGGTGTGCCCACTGCTGTTGCCTATATAAACAATGTGCAAGTGTGTATTAAGCTCCACATTGAGCATTAAGGAATTCAAGGGTTATGTGCAAATATCTTAAAGTGTGTGTGTGTGTGTGTGTCTGTGCATTTGTGTGTATATTCTCTGTGCTACACAGGGCAGTCACATTGTTTTCCTTCATAACTCAAACAGGCATAATTACTTTTTTTCAAGATTTCATCAATGTAAACACACAAGGGATTGAAAAAAACAATGAAAGGAACAAAACATTTGTCTTCACCCCGACAAATGTTTCCTGCTGTGAAGCGATGATTGTACTTCTTTTTGATTTGTTTTGTTGCTGAACTTGTCTTCTTGGCTTTTATTTTTGGAGTGTCTTTTTTTTTTTTTTAAATCCATGAAGTGGAGTTAAAAAATCATATCAAGTGGAGGGAGACAAAAAAATAAAAAATCAGTTTTGTTTTTAACAGAACTAGCTATGTGTNTGGTGTGTGGTTCGTGTTGTGTGTGTCGGGTTCGTCGGTAGAGAAAAATCTCGAAATAAAAGTTGGCAGGAACTCTTGCTTACCTGCTTAAACAACCATATTACCCCGTACATGTACTACAACGAGCACATCCTCGTCTCCACGACTGCATACACCCCCCCCCAATTGAAATTTACAGCATGGGACATCGAGATGAGAGAAGACGAGGGAGAGGGAGAGAGAGAGAAAGACTTTAGCTGAGAGGAAAGATTCGGCAGCAGGAGGCGTTCCACACGCACAAAACGGGCCTGCCGTCGTGAAACTAGAAACATGGATCAAACGCGCTTACAGAAACCTAATAGGAACAAATAAATTAAAAACATTTACTATGTTTAACTATGAAAGTCATGAAGACAGGCAGAGAGGAAAGGAATACGGACTGTAAAGTAAGTTTTCTCAAAACTCACAGAATAATTAGACATAAAAAGGCTCCAAAATATTACACCTAACTCAACATCTATTCTTTATGAAATAACTGGTTAAATCTTTTACAAACGAAAATAATGCAACGTTCGTCGTAGTTTCTTCCGTAACAATGTTATTCGCGTTAGTTTCTGATGTGTGTGTGGGTGTGTGTGTGTGTGTGTGTGTGTGTGTGTGTGTGTGTGTGTGTGTGATGAACGGATGAATGCAAGTTAACGGGATGAGAGTTTTTCCAATTCAGAGACACTGACCCCTCCGTGGATCTTTCAAAAAATAAATAAAACTAAGGACAGACTTTCTGTTCTCCGTCCTGATGGAGGAAAACGTATCATTAGAAAAACAGATGAATCGACTGAGTTTAGACGAGAGGTGCAAATAAAATAAAAATCCGTTTTGTGGAGAAGAGACAAACTGAATAGCGTCGGGTGTTCTGAGACTTTTGGGGCAAATTTAAGGGACAAATTATTTCACTCTTGTTTCGTGAAGTCAAAATTCAAAATTAATCTGCTGAATCATATCTTTGAAGTCTGAAGAGCGATTGGAATCGTCCTCACACGGAGAGGGAATAAGGATTTATATTGTAATGTTGGAATAAACACTTTGCCGCTTCAGGCGTCCTGGGAATGGAAACGCAGGATTAGGGACGTGTGCAACACTTGGATTCTTCCTCCTGTGTGCAGACCGATGAGACGTCTCAGAGGAGGCTTTTCCCTGAACAACAAAATACAAACTTTGTGGTTTTTCAGCCAGAATTGAATCATTTCTGAAAAACAAGCGAAAGAGAAACATTGAGGTGTCAACGTGTTGTTTTTGAAAAGCCTCTCTGCAGGTGGAGAGATCAGACGCTCCTCTGCTGTGACTGAGAGGAGGTGAGGGTCGGAGACACGGCGCTTTGATGGAGAACAAGGGTCATTGTGCCCTGATGCATGCTGGGAAAACAGATTTAAAAAAGTCAGCGGCAGACGAGAGGAGGAGGAAGAATCGACTACTCTTACGCCTCAAAACAACTTCAACAAAAAACTGCAATCTGAGGTGAGGAAGAGGAAGAGGAGGAAGAGGAAGAGGAGGAAGAGGAGGAGGAGGAGGAAGAGGAGAAAAAGTAATAAATAAGATTGTCCGGAAACCCGTTGTTCAGAGCGATGGTTTCTGACTGAGGATGACGGGGAGGACGTATAACAAAAAAAAAAAAGATTCTAACTTAATTTTGACGAGAACGATCTGATTTACATTCAAATTAAAACAAACAAAAACGGTGGAAACAATAAATAAAACTACGGACTTGAATCTGATCTTTTATCAAACATTCTGTTTCCGGTCGCTGAGTCGTGAGTCACAGGAACAGGAATTCATTTCTATGTAAATTCGTCACTAATGTGATTTCGCTCCAAATTGATATTAGAATAAAATATAAAAAATAAAGTTGATTTTAACGTCGAGCTTTCGGAGACTTTTCTGAAGGGACGAAATATGAATTTGACATTAAAACTATAAAATGGGTTCTTTTACTGTTTAACTAACCCACCGTTTAAAGTCACAGCTCAAGAAGGAAACTTGGATGTTTCTTATAGAAAAGAATAAACAATTAACGTCGAGCTTTCTGAGACTTTAACGGGACAGGCTTTGGAATGAATGGTCACATGTTCAATTAGAAAGCTAGGATTGTACGTCTGATCAAATCCATAGGATGTTTCTTATACCACCTGATCACAGGCGGTACGTGTCTCGTTCATTTAGAGCAACTATAAAATCATTTTAAGTCGATTTAGGGAAAAATAAATCCCTTTTTCTTTCAGATTTCTGTAACAGGTCACGGAGAGGGAGATCTGAATCGGAGGTGATGGAGTTGTGTGTGTGAGATGTATGTGTGTGAGATGTGTGTGTGTGTGTGTGTGTGAGAGGTATGTGTGTGAGATGTGTGTGTGTGTGTGTGAGAGGTATGTGTGTGAGATGTGTATGTGTGTGAGAGGTATGTGTGTGAGATGTGTGTGTGTGTGAGAGGTATGTGTGTGAGATGTGTGTGTGTGTGTGTGAGAGGTATGTGTGTGAGATGTGTATGTGTGTGTGTGTGTGTGTGTGTGAGAGGTATGTGTGTGAGATGTGTGTGTGTGTGTGTGAGAGGTATGTGTGTGTGTGTGTGTGTGTGTGAGAGGTATGTGTGTGAGATGTGTGTGTGTGTGTGTATGAGAGGTATGTGTGTGAGATGTGTGTGTGTGTCGGGCTTCTCTCTAGCAGTGCTCCAGGTAGTCAATGATCCGAGAGATGGACTTCTGTCCTGTGGTGCCGACGTCACACTGAGAAGAATAACATGGTGTTAACACACAGAAAAACATACATATAAAACTAGTNGGGAGATCTGAATCAGAGGTGATGGAGTTGTGTGTGTGTGTGAGAGGTATGTGTGTGAGATGTGTGTGTGTGTGTGTGTGAGAGGTATGTGTGTGTGTGTGTGTGTGTGAGAGGTATGTGTGTGAGATGTGTATGTGTGTGTGTGTGTGTGAGTTGTGTGTGTGTGAGATGTGTGTGTGTGTGTGTGTGTGTGAGGGTGTGTGTGTGAGTGTGTGTGTGTGTGTGTGTGTGTGTGTGTGTGTGTGTGTGTGTGTGTGTGTGTGTGTGTGTTCAGGTGCCTCTGCCTCTGAGCTGGTGCTTCAGTGCACACCAGAGGGCATCAGGCTGCAGTGCTACATGAACTACTACACAGAGGAGATGAAGACCTCCTGGAAACACAAGTACAGTTCAATTAAAATACTTAATTTAACTCCACCTAGAACTGAACATGTGTACAGGATTCAAATATTACATTTGTCAGTGGAAATGTAACTACTACAAAGCTTGTATTAGTGTAAACAAAAAAAGTGGTTTGTTTGTGAACTAGAGCTCCAACAATTAGCCAAATAATGAATACGTTGACCTACATGAAAATAAACAGGAACTATCTGATATTAGAATAATCGTTTATTTCATGTTAAACCGGCTAATTATGGATTTTTTTCTGTTTCATATCATATTAAAGGGGATATCTAAAAAAGACATTTAAAGATATCAAGTATCTAACCATCCAGGATTCAGTAAATTCATGGCCTGTTTCTCCCCTAAAATGATTTCAGAAGCATATTGAAGTGTACTGTTTGGCTGTAGAGTGAGATATGTTAGGATTGACTCTGCATTACAGGCTAATTGACTCTGATTGGTTGTTTTTACCGACTGTAGCTTCAAACTAAAGCGTTAAATGCATGTCGTTGTTCTGGTTTCACTGCAAAAACTCACATCCAGAGCCGTCAGCTGTCAGAGAGAAATACCTCAGACGATATAATCACAGTCAGAAAATGCTGCCCTCACTAATTAAGCTGCAGTAAAAACTGTGAGAAAAAATATACAATTCCTTGTACGATGTGAGGCTCTAAGGCAGGGGTGTCAAACTCAAGGCCCGGGGGCCAAATCCGGCCCGCGACTTCATTTCATCCGGCCCCACAAGAGCTTGCAAAGAATATCATATGTTTATTATACAGTTACATGCCGCTTTACAGAAGCACATTGCCCATAAACTACATGCCCCACAATGCATCTCAAATTAGACTTTTTGTTTCTTCAGAATTTGGCTTTTCTTTTAAAATCATTTTGTGACATACGCACTGAAGAGACTTGCAATTATTTGCCGTAGACTTCTGCTTTCAGACGTGGTTAATTATGAAGTTATTACCCTATCCGATAATAATCCAATGCAGAGGCAATAATGTAATATAATACATTATTTAATATATATTAAATACTTATACATTTATTATTATATAGTCTTATGTATAAAACTGGCTCTTTGAGTGCAACCATGATGCTAATGTGGCCCGAGTTGAAATTGAGTTTGACACCCCTGCTCTACACACTTTCAACAGGGTGGATGGACCTGCAGTGCTTATGTTATTATTATAATGAAAGCACTTAAACAGAAAATGCTGATATTAGCGTCCATGATGCATGATGTCATCGAATACAAGAAGGTGAATAAACAGACAAAAAAAGTAATAAAGAAAAACCAACAGACGGGAATATTGCCAATTTAAATCTAGGTTGAAGAAGTGTGTTTTCAGCTGTCTCTTATGCGTCTTAAATGTTTATTCACTTGGTAGGATGTTCCACAGTTTTGGAGTTGTATCTACGTTCTTTGAGCTTCTGCACCGTAGATGTTTTTGGTTTCTGCTTTGAGACTCTGATTTCTTTCTGTAATGTATAACGGTTGCAGGGAGAGTAAGATCGCCTCCTCTGAGAAGATGAGGATCGGAGGAACAGCGGAGATGGCGTGGATGCAGATCTGTGATCCGTCCGATAAGGAGAAGGGAAAATACTCCATCGAGATCTCCGACGGCGTGCAGACCCACGCCAGGACCTTCGACCTCTCCGGACAGGGTGAGGAAATCACATCTGTTTTTGATTTTTAATACTTATTAGTTATGGACTTATTTTGTTTTATGTTTTAGTTTTTATATATTTAGTTAGTTATTTTGTGTGTACTTGTAATTTGTTAAAATAATAAATAAAACAAGACAGAGAAACATGCTTAAAATAAATAAAATAAAATAAATAAAATAAATAAAATAAATAAAATAAATAAAATAATTAAAATAAAATAAAGGGATCTGGAGTTGCATACCTGTACCAGCGCTGCGATGGCGCTGAGCGGCCCGGTGCTGGCTAATTCCTGGAGCGGGTTGATGAGGACGGTGGCGTCGCAGGGACCCTCCATCTCCATCTCCATCAGGAAGTACTTGTTCCTCGCACTGTATTCCACCAGATTAATCAGCAGACCCAGACCCTGAAAATAACAGAACACAGTTTAACACTTCATTATGACTGAGTGTGAGTGTGCATGTGCATGTGTGCGCGTGTGCGTGTTCCTCACCAGCACTCGGATGTCGAACCTCTGCTCCTGAGGAAGATACTGAGGCACTTTGAGGACACAGTTCAGCGCCGTCAGGATTAAATCCTCCTGCTCTCCGGTCTTTGTGCTGCCCCACTCTGCACACACACATCAAATCACACACTCACGGGTTAACACACATCAAACACACACTCACGGGTTAACACACATCAAAACACACACTCACGGGTTAACACACATCAAAACACACACTCATGGGTTAACACACATCAAAACACACACTCACGGGTTAACACACACTCACGGGTTAACACACATCAAAACACACACTCACGGGTTAACACACATCAAAACACACACTCACGGGTTAACACACTTTAACAAAACTCATTGTGTGATTCTTATTTGCTAATGTTTATCTCTATTTACTGGCTGTCACGTCTTTGCTAAGCTTGGGAAATTTGTTGCAGTGTTAGTAACTCTGAGCACCAACAGTATGACCGTGTGTGTGTGTGTGTGTGTGTGTGTGTGTGTGTGTGTGTGTGTGTGTGTGTGTGTGTGTGTGTGTGTGTGTGTGTGTGTGTGTCCTCACCGTTGTCCTGTGTGAGGTTGACCAGTACTCCGATGATGGCTCTCATGCAATCCTCCACAGCTTTCCCCACGGCTCCGTCTGAGTTCAGCTCTCTGCTGTAGCGCTGGATCATCGCCTCACACCTCCGCAGCAACCTGACACACAGGAGGGACAACAGACATTAGTCGTTTGTATTGTTCGACAAAAAGTTAATCATTCGGATTTTTTCTCAATCTCAAAATTCTGACTTCCTGAATACTTAACATTTTTAATAATCACTGGTCAGCGGCTTGAGCTTTAATCTCAGGATCCATGTGTGCACACAGAATAAATTCAAAAAATATGACTTAAGAAAATGTGAATATACATATATTATTGTTATTATTTATTTGTTCTCGTCTTTCATGTTTTTTTATGTATATACTTTGGATTGAAGATTGAGCAGAAGGATAATTGTAAAAATTGTGACAGGGCAAAAGAGTGAATACGTTTGTATAAGTTATAAATAAAATAAATATATTAATATTTATTTATAATAATAATATTAATTCAAATGTGTACTTGGATGTACACAACTACTTCTTTCCATCGGTCTCAAACAACGTAGATATTTTTATTTTTATAAATTGTACTTATTTCGAAAAAGTGATTTAACCCTAGTTACTGGTTCATCACAAACACACTGGACTCTGAGCCAGCTGTCGCATCTGGATCTCACAACAGAGCAGCATTCACACACATTCAGACACACTCTCAAACACACACACACACACACTCTCCAACACAGAGAGAGAGAGAGAGAGAGAGAGAGAGAGAGAGAGAGAGAGGCTGGGTGCAGCAGGTCAGCCGCCTGATGTCTATAACTGAATTCAATCTAATGACAGAGCAGAAACCAGAGAGAGGACGGAAGACAGAAAGAAAAGAAGAGAGTTTTTTGTTGTACATAAATGAAGGCAAATTAAGAGAGGGGGTAAAACAGAAGAGACACATTTACAGGTTCTTTTGCAGCTTTTTAAGAGAAATTTGGCTAATCTTAAAAAGATTAAAGTTAAATTGTAATATTTTCCCAGCATTTTACATTTCCAAAGAATCTGTATGAACGCTGCAAGGTGTCATTTTCTTTTAATGAACTATAGTCAGTGTGCAATAAACCAGAATTAAACTTTAAGATATGATTGAGTCCGTCAAGACCGGTTCCCACTCCCGCTTGTAGTCAATAATAAAAAAGGATGTGTGTGAGTGTGAGTGTGAGTGTCTGTGTGTCTGTGTGTGTGTGTGTGTGTGTGTGTGTGTGTGTGTGTGTGTGTGTGTGTGTGTGTGTGTGTGTGTGTGTGTGTGTGTGTGAGAGAGATTATTGAATTAGCTCTGCAGACAGCTGAAACACTCGGGGTGATTTTGGGTTGAAAAAATAAGGACAGTGGAAAAAGAGGAGAGAAGGAAACAGAAGAGAGAAGGGTGTGCGTGTGTGTGTGCGGGGAGGCTGTGGCTCAGTGGGATAGTGCGCTGAACTTTGAATCAGGGGATAGCGAGTTCAAACCCCACTGCAGTCAGCATGTCGTTGTGTCCCTGAGGCACCTCACCTCAAACTGCTCCTGTGGGGATTGTCCACAGTATTGAGCATGTTAGTCGCTTTGGATAAAAGCGTCTAACAAGTAGTGTGTGTGTGTGTGTGTGTGTGTGTGTGTGTGTGTGTGTGTGTGTGTGTGTGTGTGTGTGTGTGTGTGTGTGTGTGTGTGTGTGTGTGTGTGTGTGTGTGTGTGTGACCCAGCCCGCTGATCCCTCCTAATGTAAACCAAACAGACAGAAGAGAGCGATGTAAAGACACACACAGATATTTCTTCAGCGTTTGGTTTCTGCAGCTTTCAGTAAACGCTGCCATGTCTCCTGAAGCTCCTGAGTGTTCTCTAAATGCTGCCATGTCTCCTGAAGCTCCTGAGTGTTCTCTAAACGCTGCCATGTCTCCTGAAGCTGCTGAGTGTTCTCTGAACGCTGCGTGTGTTGCTGCAGGAGATGTTTCTTCATGTGGAACATCTGGGTTTCTATACCTGCATCCTTTCTGACGCTGGAAGAGTTGTTGGACGTTGTTTGAACCGCCGTAGTTTTTTCCTAGAGGAGTAACTGGTAGAAAGGTATCATTGAAGAGGCTTTGGGTGTGNCCATTTCTTGTTTTATATTGTCTTGTTGTTGCGCAGTGGCACCTTGAGTTCATATTGTAATTTCGTTGTACTTGTACAATGACAAATTAAAGATCTTATCTTATCTTAGCCAGCAGATCCGTTTTCTTTAAAAAAATAAATAAAAAAGAGCTGAACTAAAGGAAAGAACATGCTTCGCAATTACACCATTTTCCACTACACCCCCTCTCTCAATTACTACATTCCAAAGAGGCTTCCTCCGAGGCCGTATTATTGAGCCGTGCAGAGCTTTATTGTACATGGCACATCCTGGAATGGAGCCATTGTGGGCTGCTGAGTGTATTCTCATCTCATCCCACTAAGAGGAAATCTTCAGGGCCGAGCAACAATCCCAGCTATCTCCTGTGGGAGCTGCAGCTGAGCAGGGAGGTCAAGCCGTGTGTTAATTGAAGCTGCTGCAAGTGTTACCGAGGCAAAAAGAGTGAAACCAGGGGGAAGGGCAGACATGACATAGCAGAGGAAGTGTGTGAGGTGTTTGCTGTGGTTTCATAAAGCAGGGCAGATGTCTGGAGGAATGGAGGGAGGGAGGCAACCTTCACGACGGAGACTACGTGGTCCCGTTCAGGCTCCCTGGGGAACACCGTGTCATCAAGCCAAAGGCACACAGCATGGGTGATCACGGTAATTAAATAGGAGCGATTGGTCATGGGTCAATGAACACTTCACGGTCTGCAGTGTGGACATTGAAAGGGGACGGCAACATGTTACACTGACATGGTGAGGTGGGCCAAGTTCAATAACAACATCAAGTCAACTAAAAGGTTCTGAAACACTCAGTCGCTAAATTGGTGGATCAATAGAGAATTATATTTTTGTGATTTAGTTATCATTTACCAAACATAAACGCAGGTTCCAGTGTTTGGAAATTTGATTTTAAATGACAAATGTACAAGTTATGCACTGGTAGTTGAAAGGTTTTATACAAAAATAAGTATATGTTACATTGATGAATCAGCAATCAAAATACATAGCTGGGTAGTTTTTGTTTTCATTTCCCCCAATATCTCAAACTGTATGCTGCAGAACAATAAGTTATTGTTTCTGTCTTGAAATTGGAATTTGAAAGTGTGCAAATTATTACATTTCTTGCTTCTCTTTACAGTTTCATGGTACTTTAAAATGGGTAAAAAAAAACAAGTGTATAGGTTTTGCTGATGAACAAATTCAATCATGTTATTTCTCAATTTATTGTGTATGTGAGACATGAACACGTTAAGGTTTTTGTATCCACATTTGTATTTAAACGTGTGCAACTTATCAAATTGTGGCTGTGTACTTGTGATGGATACAACATTTTTTTAGCAAAATGTTCCAACTGGAGAAGTCATTAGCAGAGGCAGTCTCTGTGTAGTACTTAACCTACAGACAGATATGGAGGAGGTTAGGTGGGAACGTTTGTCTGTTTGGTATACTGCAGCCTGATAGAGCTCACAGAGACTATCCTCAGCCTATAAACAATGTCCCAGGAAAAATAAAAGTCTTACAGCAGCAGCGCTTCAGTGATGCTCTTCTGGCTCTCCGACAAAAGACTTTAAAACCAGTGTGCAAATCACCCCGACCCCCCCGACAAAAGCCAATTGTGGCAGCCATAAATACTTACAGATAGTGGCTTAACAAAAGATCTTTGGTTTCTGTGTGCTGCACTGGAAATCTATGCTATACATGAGAGTGCATTCAGTTCTTGGCGATGTTCTTCTTCAGTGTCCTAACCTGGGAGAGTGGGTGGTAAACAAACCACTTCATTGACACGCCGAAAAAAGCTAAATACAACGTGACCGTGAATTTAGAGCCCTCCAATGTTCTGCTGATTATACAGAAATACGAAAATGGACTTTTTATGCCGGGCAGCGTGGGGTTGTGGACAATGGAGCGCAGTGTATTCCATTAAAACGACAAACGCCACTGCTGGCCTCTCGCTCCTAAATCGTCGGGCCCCGGGAACAAAACAAGCCTTTCAGAGGATAACTCTGCAAAATTGATTATTGCTTTCTCTTTCAAGTGGCGCTGCTGCTTTGTGACTTGCACATGACTTGGCAGGGAAAGGACAGCTGGCTCTCCATTCTGGGCCGTATTCACATGACTGGTGTCCCACAAAGGAGGCTGTAGCTGGGCTTCACTTCACTCACAGAGCTGGACTGAGGATTAGAGCAACGCTGCATGATCCTACGTTTAAGGAAAGTACAGTTAACAAGTCTCCAGTGACGGAAATACAGACAAAGAAATGTCTTCAAACCATGTTGAATGTTCATAAAGGAAAGACTGCAAGAAATGGCCGACATCCAATAAATGGTTTCATCTTTCAAGTGCTGCAGGAAGTGATATGTATCCCTCTTTAAAAGTGAAACCAGAGTTTTATAACTCCTCTTGTTCCGAGGACAAAGCGTAGCATTGAGCCTGCAGGTGGACCAGACTGTATTAACATCTCAGGGTGAGCCAGCACTTCATACTCACACCCACTCATTATGGCACCTCTCAGATCATTACAGGTGATTTGATATTTCACTTCTCGCCTGTCTCAAAGCATGTGCTAACAAACGTTTAAAGTGACTAAGAGCTTTATTGAGTATCTCCTTGAAAAGGCCTAGTGAGGGGTAGAGAAGGCCTCTTTTACTTCCTTTATTTGGGCTTCAAAGACCACCTAGCCGGAGTTCACAAATCAAGCCAGAGTCAACCGCATGTTTGGATTGAGGTAAACAAGAAAGCAGGTCTCATCTAAAACAACACAGCCTTCACATTGACCTCTATAGGCTGATCAGACCCACCAGCAAGAGAAAGGGCAGAATACATCAAACGTGTGTTGTGACTGGAACGAGAAGACATCCGCTTGCTGTGCACATTTGATATCTGTGTTCCTGCGTTCTCCTCCTAATTCCCAAAATAATTGCAGTTCTTGTTGTCGAGCAGCATGTTGCTGCTTAGCCATGGGAGGCGGGAAATGAGTTGGAATCCAGTCCTTTTAATTATCCTTCAAATGCTTCCTGCGCTCAGCAGATGTTGGGCTGCGGGGCAGGCAGCCGAGCAGCAGGGCTCTGACACTGCGCACGCACGCACGCACGCACGCACGCACGCACGCACACACACACACACACACACACACACACACACACACACACACACACACACACACACACACACACACACACACACACACACTTGCTGCTCCTTAGGCTGGAGGGTTACTGTATGTTTTAGGCTTAATGCATCTACATAGTATATTTACACACATAATGTATTTCCATCATCAACACAAATTAATTGTGTGTTGCAGTTTTTGTCGTGCATTAAATTACAAACTGCTAGAGAGTTGAAAGACAATTAAAAACAAAACATTCAATATGTTGCAGTAAAACATCTGGCTTATTATAGAGCACCATTGGAGCTATTCGTAGATGTATAATACTAAGTAGTAAAAACATTTATTTCCTTGCTGCTTTTTTTAGCAGATAGATCATTACTTTGTGTCATTACTTTGGTAAAGTGGAATATTTTTGTTGAAGGCAGCTTCAGGCCCTGGGTGATTAAGATATGTATTGGAGACAGGTGGAGGTGGTATTGGGCACCGGGAAATTCATAGGTTTTTTTTACAAGGGCGAGCCAGAGGGCAAGACAGGAGGTACACGGTTGTTCTTTGTATTGTTCGATTGTTGAAACGAGAGTAAACTGCACAAACTATATTTTTGCCAGGGCGTTCGATTTAAAGGGGCCTATTCTGCTCATCTTCAGGTTCTTATTCTGACTTAGTGTCTCTACTGTGACATGTCTCCATGGTTTTATGTGCTGCAGCACCTTTTTTCACCCTCTGTCTGAAACCAGAGCCCAGTCTGATCTGATTGGTTAGCTGGCCCGCTCTGAGTTGTCCCACCCCTTAAGGTGCGTTCCCCTTAAGGGGTGAATGGAGCTGATAAGGTAGAAGTCCATTTGATGTCCAGTCGAAATTAATCAGACTTTAGAGTTCTTGTAAAAAACTCCACTTGGGAAATATCTTGATAATTTTCATTTCCTTGATGAGTTCCTTTATAGCATAACATTAGCTTTTTACTCCTGAGCATTGCATTTACACTTCAAAAACCATAACGTGGTCTAAATATGTTGAGATGATCATGCCCAACGAAGCATGTCTTCTTGTTTTCAGCAATATTCTTGAATCCAAATGAAAAACTCCATTTTGTCGAATGAGACCTTTGGATGCACAAAAACCTAGAGAACACACTACATGAGACGAGAAACCCCAAAAGGCATAATAGGGCCTCTTTAATCCTGCGTAAGATTGCTAACTGGTGCCTTAGCAGCAGTTTTAATTTTGAGTTTGTCTTGTTCTTTTTGGTTTTTAGGACAAACCTCGGCTACAAGCCCTGAATGTATTAAACGTTAAAAAGTACACATTTCTGTCCTCATCATGGCTTTGCCCTTTTCTCTTGGCCCGTTTTCCGTTCACCATTACTCATCTCCTCCAACACGCAGCTATCACCTCTCGCTGTTGGCTCTGTTCACAGCCTCTGACTCACCCTCAGCCTTCAGCACACATCTATCCCCTCATCGCTAATCAGCTCCTTGTGTCTTATAATAGTGGCGTCCAGTGTCGACATGTCCAGTGGGGTAAAAGGGTGAGTGGAAGAAATGGGTTAAGATAATAAGGAAGATGTGAACTGAAGCACTTCATAACATAAGTAGGAAGAGTACAAGAAGTAACAAAGGGCGGGGAATGGACACAAAATACAAAGACCAGAGAGTAAGCTAAATATGCTTCAATTATCTAGGGGCCTATCAGGCTTTTTCCACCGATGTATTGTACCTTTTTTCCATTTAAGTAAGCTCTCTCTAAAATGTCAAACAAATTGGAGGAGAATGAACAAATGCTTGTTATGATCAATAACAACAAAGCTGTTAACTGTGTTTAACTCGTGTGGTCCGTATAGAGTGCCACAGAGCCCTAAAACCCAGAAGTAAGTTAGCATTTTAAAAAAACAATGCAATTTCTCCACAAGATTTTGGAAAATAGCTCATGTCTACCCTACTTTTATAATTTTCGGATCATAAATAGATTTATGATCCGAAAATTATAAAAGTAGGGTAGACATTAGGGCTGTCCCGAATACCATTTTTCGGGCTCCGGATATTCGGTAGTAATCGGCAGCAAATATTCGGACCGCCCGGCCGGG
>NW_011369251.1:18307-20680 GCF_000735185.1 Notothenia coriiceps | reverse complement strand
GGGGGGGGGGGGCCGCGTAGTAATCAGCAGCGAACCGCTTCAACACGTGTATTTCGGTGTATTCACGACATTCATTTTGTTATTCTACAGAATTGTTGTTTTATAGTTATTTGTTAATGTAACCCAATTTGTGTTCTTTGAAATTGAAAATGATATCGCATTGTGTTTGTTACTTTCGTTGCAGTTGTATATGCCTTAAGTGTAATTTGGCTTGGCTTCCTATTTATGGACATNACTGGGCTCTGGTTTCAGACAGAGAGTGAAAATAGGTGCTGCAGCACAGTAGGGCTGTACTGTAGAAACCACTGGCTGTACCCGAATATCCGAATATTCGTTCGTTGGAGTACTATTCAGGTTTCAATTTCGTTATTCGGATATTCGTTTTGTTTGTTTTTTTCCCGTTTGTTTTTCAAATTGAATTTATTGAAATCTCCAATATCAACCTAAGAGCTTCAGGGGGTGCTAACACTTAACCATAAACGTTATCGTTTACTTTCTTCGTCTTTATATGTAGATATTACTTTTCTCCGTTAATCTCTGTCACGTTGTTTCCATAGCAACAACAACTTCCTGTCAACTGCGCTAACTCTCCTTCAAAATAAAAGCATGTCCATAAATAGGAAGCCAAGCCAAATTACACTTAAGGCNAATATTCGTTGGTTGGAGTACTATTCGGGTTTCAATTTCGTTATTCGGATATTCGTTTTGTTTGTTTTTTTGTTTTTTGCCCGTTTTTTTTTTTATGAATTTCATAAAAAAAAAAACGGGCAAAAAACAAAAAAACAAACAAAACGAATATCCGAATAACGAAATTGAAACCCGAATAGTACTCCAACCAACGAATATTCGGATATTCGGGTACAGCCCTAGTAGACATATGGATATTATCCAGCTGAACAAAACGTGATCTGTCTCTTCATTGCATTGGTTTTTGTCGAAGGAACCGGAAGGAGTTTACTTCCGGGTTTTAGGACGCGTCACTGTGGCACTCTAATTGGTTTAGTGTTGTTGTGATTAGATGTGTCTAGAGTAGCTTAGTTACGTTGACTGTTGTCCTCTATCATAGCTGTGTTTTCCTACAGCCTCCTTTTGTTAGCTTGTACCACTTTGATAGTGAGGGTTGTTTTGTTGCTATTTTTGTTTGTTAGTATCCTTTTGCATTTAATTAGGCTCTCTTATTAGAGTCCTTCCTTTGTTGGTTGCTCATTTAAACCTGCGCCCTTTTGGCCTTTCTTTTTGCTCCAGGCTGCTTGCATTCCATTTTGTTATTTTGTTATTAATAAACTCCTTAACAAATACACACAAGTTCTGATATTCCTTCTAAAAGCTGACTTTGTTGTCCATGAAAGCACTATAAATGAGGCTTGTGTTGCCTGTATACAGCACTTATCTCTACATGGGGCCAAAGGGGAACATTAGCAACTTAGCAATGCCTGCTAGGCTCACCCATGTTATCTGAATCAGGTCAGCTGCCAAGTAGGATGCTGAAACTGGAGCTGACACATTAAGCTGTCCTGACATCCTCACTTCAGCTTGTATGCTCTGTGTTCTTTGGAAAAAAAACACAACGCTAGAGGAAAATATCTCCAGACATTCGAAAAAGCTGAAATGCTGCCAGTTGGGAAGCTCATCGGTAAAGCATCTGTCTTTCTGAAGATATGTATAAATACGTACCGCAGGCTGCACCTACGGCACTGTTCAATTACTGCTAATCCACTCTGACTGGGCAGGTTCAACTTGTCCACTTATTGACAGAGAGCTGGTTTCACATGTTCTGAAAAGAGTGGTGAACCAACAAGTCCTGGAATCCAGAAATAAGTTAAGAATTCTCCACTTCTAGTTCTCTTTTCTCAAAGGAAATGGTTTTTAAACGTGTTGTTGGTCAGATGCCTAAAATAAAGGCTGTGGTTAAAACAAAGCTGAAGAGATTTTAAACTATGTCAGTAAATACCCCACTCGTGAATGTCTGAAGCTTGTCATAAAACCGGCAGTTGCTAACGAGTGCTGAAATTAGACTAAAACATAATCACGTCGAACATTAGCCGCCTTTAGCTTAGCGGTGGTGATGTGAAGTCATGTGACCGTGCTGTAGTTCCTTTAGAGCCCAACATTAGCCACCTTTAGCTTAGCGGTGGTGACGTGAAGTCATGTGACCGTGCTGTAGTTCCTTTATAGCCCAACATTAGCCGCATTTAGCTTAGCGGTGGTGACTTGAAGTCATGTGACCGTGCTGTAGTTCCTTTATAGCCCAACATTAGCCACCTTTAGCTTAGCGGTGGTGACGTGAAGTCATGTGACCGTGCTGTAGTTCCTTTATATCCCAACATTAGCCGTTAGCTTAGCGGTGGTGACGTGAAGTCATGTGGCCGTGCT
>NW_011369251.1:16496-18277 GCF_000735185.1 Notothenia coriiceps | reverse complement strand
TGATAATTCTCGATCGATGGCACGCTGATAACATTTTTTTTTTTTTAAATGGCACTTCATATCAGAAAGGTTGCCGACCCCTGGTATACACTGTCCATTGTACCAAATAAGTCTAGGAAAACATGTAGCTTTTCAATAAGCAGTGTCCTTTCTATTGTATAACTCACATAATATTTCTCTGTAGATTCTATTTGAGGATTGTCGTAGCATGGCTAACTCATAATTAGATCGCACAACGGCTGAAGGCAACTACTGCACTTGTTTCTTTTCTGGTTTATAATTAGACTGAGCAGAATGTGGGTTAATGTTCCCATCAGCCTGAATAGTACACTCATATTAGGATAAGCTTGGCTCTGTATTCTGCGCACAGAGAGTGCACGAAGCAGAAGGTGTTCCTAGCGACAGATCAGTTTAATCTTAAAATCAGTCCTCCATGTCTGAGTGAAGGAGCATCAGATAAGACGGACTGATTGATTCAGTGTCTCTGAAAGGCTGCTTTCACTGAGCGGCTGCAGGCTCCCGATGACAAATTGAGACACGTGTTTTTATCCACCCTGCTGTGAAAACATGACACAGTCGTCGCTAACGATCTGACGGCGTCTCAAAAGCCACCGGGCTTAGATTAATCTGAGAACAAACATCACCCCGAGTGCAGGAACTTCAAATGAGTAAGCAGCTCTGCCAGGGAGAGGGATGGGCGGAGGGAGAGAGAAACTGAAAGCCTGACACACACACTGTCTGTTTATCGCATGTCAAAAGCCAACAGGCTGTCTGAAGAGCCACTCCATAAACAGGAGGCGCTCTACAATAATTAATGCTAATAATTTTTTTATAACTCATAATTCCTCGTGTGTTGCAGTTTCCACAGGGTGACACCTGCTTTGTTGATATGTGTGTGAATGTGTGTGAGTGTGCGTGTGTGTGTGTGTGTGTGTGTGTGTGAGTGTGCGTGTGTGTGTGTGTGTGTGTGTGCAGCTGCAGAGTCAGTGAGCCAAACAGCAGCAGTGGTGCAGCAGTATGTAGGTAAATCAGTCTATTACTAACACTCTGCCTGCCTGGAGCAAGTCTCCTGGGACGCTGCTGACAACACACACACACACACACACACACACACACACACACACACACACACACACACACACACACACACACACACACACACACACACACACACACACACACACACACACACACACACACACACAGTCAAAGAGTCACTGAGCCTGTATACACAAGCGCATTTGCTCATAAATATACAGCAGGGTGCAGGCAGAGCAATATACAACTCATACATAGATCGTTACAGTATAAATAGCTGAGCTGACATGTATTGTAACAGCAGGTTACTAACCGACAGCTATTGTTGATCCTCTTTCAGTATCGTTGAGCAAAAATACCCAATTTTTTTTATGGTACATACAATATAGGGATGGGAACGATTAATCGAATATTCGAAATTATTCAGGTATTCGAATATGAGTTATGAATTTATTTATTTTTTGGGAGGGGTGTCTAATTTGATTACATATGATCAAATGGAATAATTCAATGTATACAACAGTGCCATAGCTAAATGTGTTAGGTCTAAAGGTGTGTTTTGCTCCGCTCACCGGTCCCTCACAGCGGGCAGAGCTGCAGGTGCTCTCTCTCACGTCCGGTTATACTTCACTTTCTGTCCAAGTCCATCAGATCTAGCTAGTTCTAGCTAACGATATGGCTACTGCCCCTCCCTACACG
This sequence comes from Notothenia coriiceps, assembly GCF_000735185.1. NCBI lineage: Eukaryota > Metazoa > Chordata > Actinopteri > Perciformes > Nototheniidae > Notothenia > Notothenia coriiceps. The sequence goes on along the minus strand of NW_011369251.1, from coordinate 16,540 downwards.
CAGATCACGCAGACTCAAACCTCATCTTATGCCCTAATTCCAGC
>NW_011369251.1:8149-16474 GCF_000735185.1 Notothenia coriiceps | reverse complement strand
TTACGTTAAGTACGATAACTACTTATTTACGTAACGTAAGTTACGTAGTAGTGTGTGTGTGTGTGTGTGTGTGTGTGTGTGTGTGTGTGTGTGTGTGTGTGTGTGTGTGTGTGTGTGTGTTGGAGTTAATTCACACACACACTTGTGGTCAGGTTGGTTACACCGCCGTTGCTATGGTTACCTGCTGTTTGCAGTTAATGCAGACCAGAAGTTAAACTGTCGACTTGAATATATTTCGCCAATCAGAAACCACCAAGAGTCAGATTTATTTTGGTGCATTTTCTGCATTTCACTTTGGTTTCCCAGGGCTAAAAACTCAAACTAAATATAAAAATGGTATTAAAGAGCAGGGCGGGAAGTTTTCCTGCAACAAAGCCATAAGTTTCATCTTCAAAATAGGTAGAATCAGTGTTGAATACTACTTTTCCTGACCTCTGACCCTCTCTCTCTCTCTCTCTCTCTGTGTCTCAGGTGATTCTCCGGGCTCCGTGAACTTCGTCCTCTCTAAAGAAGGCAGTTCTGACGTCTCTCTGGTGGACGAGGCCAACGTCTGGCTCTTCCTCCGCCTCGCCAAAACCAACCGCAGCCGAGCGAAGGTCTCCATCCGCCTCTTCCAGCAGCGAGACAACGGCCAGAACGACGTCCTGCTGGCGGAGAAAAACGTGGACACTCGACGCAGCGGCTGGCACACTTTCTCCGTCTCCTCTGCGGTTTCAGTGTTGCTTAAAAGCGACGGTGAATCAACGCTAAATCTCCGAGTGTCCTGCCCTCTGTGTCCGGAAGTCGGTGCCAATTTAGTCCTCGTTTCGGGTCGATCAAACCAACGAGAACAATCCCATCGCCCCTTCCTGATGGCCGTAATTCGCCCGGAGGATAACCTGGAATCGAGGCGACGAAAGAAACGAGGGCTCGAATGCGACGGGAAAGTGCGAGTTTGCTGCAAAAGGCAGTTTCACGTGAACTTCAAAGACATCGGATGGAACGATTGGATCATCGCGCCGCAAGTTTACACGGCAAACTACTGCGAGGGAGATTGTCCGATTCACGTAGCGAGCATCACTGGATCCTCGTTATCTTTCCACTCCACCGTCATCAGCCACTACCGGATGAGAGGCTACAGCCCGTTCCAGAACCTCAGGTCCTGCTGCGTGCCCACGCGCTTACGAGCCATGTCCATGCTCTACTACAACGAGGAGCAGAGGATCATCAAGAAGGACATCCAGAACATGGTGGTGGAGGAGTGCGGCTGCTCGTAGACTTTTCAAAAACTAAAAAATAAGTTTTCTGGAGGATCCGGACCCCGAACGAGGGGTCTGGGGATTTTTGTTTTGTTTTTGAAAACCCAGTTTAGATTTAAAAACCTTCTTCTGAGCGACTGCGTTATGGATGTATAAAGACTTTGTTTTTTTAGGCCAATCAGAAGCCAGTATTCATTTTTTAACCAATCAGATTCAGATTAAATTGTATTTTTTGGTGCATTTTTTATTTAAGTTTGGAATTCCTGGTGCTAAAAACTAAAACAAACTAAATCTAAAAATTATATAAAACATTTAAATGATCAGGGCGGGTTATTGGCAGAAAAGTCAGATATTTCGTCTTCAAAATAAGTGGAATGAGTACTTTTGGTGCATTTTTTTATTACGTTCCTTTGCATAATGCACACATTAAAGGATACCAGATTTAATATTAAAGAAAGCGCTATTTTACGCTATTTACTTTGGAGATGCTGTACGTGGTTACATCTAAACTGGGTTGGAAAGACTTCGGACGCTTGAGACGCTTTTTGGGATTAAAACTCTCCGTCCATCAGAACTCAGAAAGAAAGCGTCTCCACGGCACTTTCGGAAAAGAAAAAAAAAAAAGAAAAAAAAGAAGAATATCTAATATATTTTTGCTACAAAAGGAGGAGGAGCTTATTTATGTGGCTGAGACGTTCAAGCACCGCTCCACCTGTCGGATCTTTGAGAGACGAGGTGCCTGAAAAACTACTAACAAAAAAAAAATCTCAAAACTATGCAACTTGTTTCACGTATTACTTATTTTACTTTGTTTACTTTCTGTCAAAAAAGGAAAGCAGAAGAAGATTCTTTTTGTATTGTTTTTTTGGAAGTGTGATGTGTGTGTGTGTGTGTGTGTGTGTGTGTGTGTGTGTGTGTGTGTGTGTGTGTGTGTGTGTGTGTGTGTGTGTGTGTGTGTGTGTGTGTGTGTGTGCGTGTGCGTGTGTGTTGAGAGATACTTGAAAGAAACAAGTTGGCTCGGCTGCTGGAACCAAACCCTTCTTTTGTTACTATGTTAATGTTATAATTATTATTGTCCGTAAGTATATTAATAATTTTATTGATAATAATATTTAGGCAGAATTGTTGTGTTATTATTATTATTATTGTATTGTTTTCATTTGATTTGTATTTGTTTGCACTATAGCGACACTCAGATTAGCCAGAGACGTAACGTCAAAAAACAAACTTTAAATGTTTTGAATTGAAGGCCAGATTTTTAAAAGACTGAACTTCTCAAATACCTTTTCTTACTTTTCTCATTTTAAGTGGACAATTTTCTCAAAACCTTCCCTAAGCTTTTGGAAATAAAATCCCATTTGTATTAAATGTCCAACATAACTCGAATTAGAAGCTGTGGAAAAATATATCAATGTTTAAAAAATCACGTAAAAATACAAATTTGAAAAATATGTTTTTTTCCATTCATTTGAACGTAGCGTCAGTTTGCTAGCTGGTGGCTAACGTGTTGAGAACCAGCACGCTAACGGATTATTTATTATTATTGGCATTAAAGTATTCAAGTATATTAAGTATGACAAGGATGCACCCACAATCGTTTTTAAATGTAAAAAACTAAGAAGATATTATCTCCATGTGCTGTTAGCAACTACAGGCTAACAGGTAGCAATGCTATCTGGTCAGTTAGCTCGAAAGATACTCAATACAAAACATTTAACGTCCGTAGCATGACAAATGTTTTAACGATTAAAAAAAAGACAGAGGGTGAGATCCAGAGCGCTGATGAACTTAAACGTAACAATAAGATGAACAAAAAGCACTTAAAAGAAGAAGAAAAACGTGCATTTGCCTCAAAACAAAAAATATAATCAGACATTTCTGCGCTCAGACAAAGCCTAGATATTCACTGACAGCTAGCCAAGCGCTAAACTTAAGCACAAGAACAAAACTCGGTAAAATAAATGTATATCTTTGTCTCTCTTAAGTGTCACCGGGTGTTTTGATTGGTATTAACAGGAGGCCACTCAAACGGGTTTTAAACACCAAAAATGTGCATTCATTAGCATAATATAGCTAAATTATGCTAATGGTAATCAGTCAAGGTTAATTGAATGCACTTTGGATACATTTAAGTTGTCGTTTCACATTAATGATCCCGGACGATTCGTATTTACTGATTTGGTTTGAAGTGAAAAGCAGCTAGCAGTTGTTACCAAGAGGTTTTTAAACACATTTGAATTATTTTTTTGTTGTTGTTTTGTCAAGTTTTTAGTCTGCGTTAGAACACCAAAGAGTCGGGTTTGTGCACTTGTTTGTGTGAGAGATAAAACTGTTGAAGTTACGTTCAATGACGCTGAAAAAAAACAAAAAAAAGTAAATGTACAACCTGATTTGTGTCCATTTTGTGGGTAAAAAAAATACAGAAAATTCACTGAAGTTTCATAAAGAGGGATGTTTTTGTATTTATGCGTTTCCTTTGAGATTCATGTTTTTATTTCCTTGCACATCAAGAACTCCATTTCCCACAATGCTTTACAAACTGAAAGACAATCCACCAGATCGTGTTGTTTTCTGAGTGTTTCCGTGTCGTATGTGTTTATATTAGTATTGTCGACTCGTCACCAAAAGTTAAGAGTGTCCCTTTCTGATGAAGTCACGCCGCTTTGTTGTTATTTTTATTGTTTTATAAGATGGAGGGGACCCTCTTCTTCTTCTGGGACACAAACAAAATGTCAGTGCGGAAGAAAAAAAAAGGAAAAAAAGTATCGTTTACTCTTTTTATCGAGACAGAAAATACTGACACTGAACGAAGTGGACAAAGAATAAAAAGTCTATTTTTTATTCTGTATATATGGAAGTGTCTGTTGCATTGCTTTGTTGTACAAATCAAATGTGCTTGTGGCATTTTTCTAATCTAATTTATTTTATTGTTTTTGTTTTTCTGCTTCACCATTAAAGTTTAAAGGATGTACACGAAGGAGATGTCTCTGGTTCTTCAAGAAAACCCTGATGTTAACCATAAAACTGTCTTCATTTAAGTAGAAGTACTCAGAGCGTGTACTTGAGTAAAAGTAGAAGTACTCAGAGCGTGTACTTGAGTAAAAGTAGAAGTACTCAGATCTTGTACTTGAGTAAAAGTAGAAGTACTCAGATCTTGTACTTGAGTAAAAGTAGAAGTACTCAGATCTTGTACTTGAGTAAAAGTAGAAGTACTCACATCTTGTACTTGAGTAAAAGTAGAAGTACTCAGATCTTGTACTTGAGTAAAAGTAGAAGTACTCAGAGCGTGTACTTGAGTCAAAGTAGAAGTACTCAGATCTTGTACTTGAGTCAAAGTAGAAGTACTCAAATCTTGTACTTGAGTCAAAGTAGAAGTACTCAGATCTTGTACTTGAGTAAAAGTAAAAGTACTCAAATCTTGTACTTGAGTCAAAGTAGAAGTACTCAGATCTTGTACTTGAGTNGAAAACAGGGCATGTTTGTTTTTTTCTTTGAGGGAAATAGTTTTCTTGAAGCTGTTGTTGGCCTGTGGAAAAATGTAATCATAAGAAATGACTCTGGAAAAGCTGCAGATAGAGCCATAAGAAATGAATACAACTGATTATTTAATGTTTAATGTTGTTTTTTATAGGCAATCATTGAAGCTTTGTTAGTTCCAGGTTTAATATGTGCAATAAGTTCATTTCAATAAGTTCTGCAATAAACATTGAACCAGTCCGGCACTCGACTAGTACCCATTTCTTTATTTTGACCCACTGTGTGGACTGTTGAGTTTGACTCAAGGGGTCGGACATATCTAAGCGGTTGCCCAATCACAACAGAGCCAGCTAACAGACAGAGGGTGAAAAGAGGTGCTGCAGCACAAATATGTCCTCTTTAAATGAATAAAAGAGGTCTTAAGCTACTTCAAGCAAACTGTAACTTGCAGAAGGCCATGTCTACAGTAGAGCTAATGGCATTTACTGTGTGATCGTTTACCCAGCATGACAATTATACTAATGCTCCATTAGAAGGGTTTATGTTATGTATGTGTAGAGTCAATAGCAGGGTGTCTTAAACTGATCCCTGTGGGACACCTTTATCAAAAACATAAGGACTAACCCTAACCCTTGAAAACATCAGCAACAACATCTGGCCTTTACCAAAAAAAGTGTTATTTGAAACAGTCTCCAGCAGAAAAATTCAAACCCAATGTCTGCACAACACATTTATAAATCAGTTGCACCAAGAACACGGAAAGAAAGCAGAGTCACATTTTCTCACTTACATTAGATTTTGATTATATGTGGCGGCAATACATTACTGAGATGTTCACCATTACACCGCTCATTGTTCTTTTCGCCTTTAGCTTCTTGTTAATATTTGTTGGACAATCAAACCCAGATGAGAAATAATAGACCGACACTGTAATTACTCAGCCATGATAGAGATTTTGATGCCAAAGAGTCTCTCCAAGCTATTATTACAACGCTTCTCATTATTGTTTTCATTATTACTGGCTCCACATCTGCATATTAGCATTGGCTCACTGTATCGCCTCTGCTGGTATTTTTTATATGGGTGCAATCCACCGTTATGGCCCTAAGAGTGTGGGCTGTTGCCAGTGTTCTGCATACCAATTAGAGGCTGATTAACAGCGATGCCCGGAGAGATGGTGGGGGAGGGTTGTTTTTCTTTCCGGAGCTGAGGGTGACCTGATGGAGAGGGTCCATTACGTATACAAACGCACACAACTAGGAATATACCGTAGAAACACACAAGGCCTCAGGTTAGAGCTATTTATCGTTAGCCATTTCAATGTGACATCTATGTAGAAGCTGGGGAATTATCGGCAGAGCATTGTTCAGTACCGAGCTGATGGAAACATAATTTGTACACCACTTTGTCTGAGGCCACCGTTGATTTAAAACCATTTATAGTGAGCCTCTTTTGGAATTCCAGGTGAACGTGTGATAAATGATGGCCGCTTTTACACACTTCCCCTCCTTCCCTCTCCGTATTTTACATTTAGGATCTTAAGTACAACTCAGGAGTACAACACAATGTGAATGTGAACCAGGCACTCAATTATTATTGTTTACACAGTACACATAATTTTGGTTGGCATATAATGTCTGCTGCTCTTTCTTTTGGAACAACAAGCATGCCACTTCCTGATCAGAACAAATTGGGCAAGACTTCAAATGTAACGAGTGTGCTATTTTTTTTGTTTAATGGGAAATAATATTGGGAGGGATGAAACCCTCTTTAATGGTCCCACATGCAACGCACACAGCACACACAGTGACATGTGTTCTCTGCTTTTAACCCATCCTAGTACCAGGAGTCTAGTACTAGGAGCAGTGGGCAGCTATTGTACAGCGCCCGGGGAGCAATGGGAGTGGGAAGGAGGGTGTCCGGTGCCTTGCTCAAGGGCACCACGGCAGGGCAGGAGGTGAACTGGGACCTCTCCCAGTAGCAGGACACACTCCATATTTAGGTCTGGTCGGGGACTTGAACCGGCGACCCTACGGCTCACAGTCCGAGCCCCTACTGACTGAGCCACTGCCGGACTAACGTGTGGCTTACAAACATTAACGTTACCAATAATAAACAGCAGGGCTTTTTGTGGGTGCAGTTACACTTTAACGCTTTTAACTAAATGCTTACATTAACATGTTGACATGCTCACAATGGCAACGTAATGTTTAGCACTTATAACCTTTATCATCTCACCTAATAGTATACTAGAAAGCTAAAATGTCAGAAAGTTCAGCAAAGTGATTAATTGCCTGAGCACCGCAGATATCTGGAAATAGTGTGGTAGGCACCCAATAGTGTTCTGGACATTTCAATAAAAACCCAAAGTGTCAACCTGCTGTTGGTGTAAGACAGGGGTGGGGAACCTCCGGCCTCCGGGCCGTATACGGCCCGCGAGACCATTTGGTACGGCCCTCGAGGTAATTTATAAACACACGCAAAAAAGAAAAAAATTCAAGAAATCTAGACCGCAAAATAATTAAACAAGCTTGTTTTTCCTGGCCAAGGTCAGGGTCCTTGAACACAACACGAGCCTAACGTGTCATCACGTGGTATATGTCTCGTCTGACAGGAGTGTAGTTCTAACGGAGAGCTCCAGAACGCGGCTCCGGGCCGGGACTTCACAAATTGCAATACCCATAAGGAGCTGTACACATGCAGCAGTTTTTGCGTGGCTGTGTCTTTAGCTGAAAGCCCAGTGGCGATCTGTTCATCTGTCATACTGATCATACAGTCAATAACGTTGTTGTTATTAGCATCTGGTTAGCTAGCTATGCTAACGAATATAAGAAGCTTTTTCTCCAACCAGTGAGGTAAAGGCACATCTTTATATGATCATTATAGTTATAGAAAAATAAGAGAATAAAGTAAACAGGTATACAATACTAATATGACAGTAAAAAAAAGTTGTTATTAATAAAGAAGAATACAGTTTAAAAGGGAATTGATTTGTAAAATATCCATAAAGAAAAAAATCTGCTTACAGTTCTGTTTCATATGGGTGTTGAGAGATGTATCCATAGATCTCTTCATGTTGCTCTCAAAGTGCACCAGATTGATGCTTTTAACTTCAACATTTAAAAAAAATCTTCCTGGTGGTGCATGCCCCCAAACCCCCCTAGATGAGGTTAGATCCGCCCCACTTAAATCATGTCCACATGGATATGAAACTAAATACATTTGCACACATCTTGTGTCCATATCTTTCTGTTTTGGTGGTCATGCCACGGTGCATGAATGCGCGGGTCATGGTCAAATATCTGGATTAAGAGGTTGCTTTTTCTTTGCACAGCATGAAAGAAACGCGAAATGAATGGGCTGTTATTTGAGTTTTTAAGCAGACGTTGAGTTCAATAATTTGTACGGCCCTCGAAGGATGTTGTGAAAAAATTGAAATGGCCCTTGAGAGGAAAAAGGTTCCCCACCCCTGGTGTAAGAGGTCAAAGGGTCACAGAACATCTCCCTCCGAGAGAATTGATTTTGCATTCAACATTTTAAAGCAATCCATCCATAGATATTTAAGACCTGACCAAAGTGTCGGATTGAATAACAGACCAACTTTGCAGCT
>NW_011369251.1:2534-5130 GCF_000735185.1 Notothenia coriiceps | reverse complement strand
ATGAAAATTTATACAATTAGTAATAGTGGAAAGCATGTCGTTGTGTGTTGTGTGTGTGTATGGTAGATCCTATTCCAACGGGCTGTATCCTCTTCTAAGAGGGGTCCTCTTCGCATTTAGAGGTCTCATTACATTACATGTCACTTGTTAGACGCTTTTATCCAAAGCAACTTACATACTCAATACAGTGGACAATCCCCACAGGAGCAATTTGGGGTGAAGTGTCTCAGGGACACAACGACATGCTGACTGCAGTGGGGTTTGAACCTGTGACCCCCTGATCCCAACACCAAGGCTCTATCCACAGCCCCACACGCCTCCGTCTCTTCATTTGCATGTGTTTTGGCACATTTGTGTGTTTTTATCAACATTGTTTTTTGAAAGTGCAGCATGTGTGTCCTAATGGAAGTGTTGTTGGCCACCATAGTCAATAGATACAGTAAACTTGCTACCCCTTAAAGCTGGGGTAGGTCATTTTGGAGAAACCAGCTCGAGATCGCTAGAATTTGAAAATACACAGCCGTAAGAAATCTGCCACTTCCTTACAGAGCCCCTCCTCCAACACACACGAACGCGCACATGACCAATGAGGGCACGAGATAAGTTTGTGCACAGATGGAAGGCTGACAGGCAGGTAGGCCATCCAGTTACTTTAGCCGGGCCGGCTCAGATGATTGGTCAAGCTTTTTACAGCGCCACGGCTTCCACAGATGATATTTTTTTGTGTATTTATTGTAAAAGCATTTAATATATTCATTGCTATCGGGATGTTAAGAGCATTCCATGGAATATAACAAAAAGTGTATCTCGAGCCGGTTTCTCAAACTTACCTACCCCACCTTTAACTCATGAATATGATGCAGCTATGTTTCAAAGCAATGATGGGGACGCCCTTCATATTAAAGCACTTCAGGGAATCATGCAGCACTTTTCACATGCAGCTACGGCAGTATATCTCTGTTCAATGACAGCACAGCATCACCCAGTCTGCCCTTGGTTTTAACATTCCTGCTGCACCTTCCAGGCTTGGAGAGGCCCCCAGAGGTATGTGACCCTCAGATACATTTATAGGCTTCAGAGCTGATAAAGCCAATGCCACAGGCGAGCAAATGACTGGCAGCTACGAGAAATAAAGGCTTGTTCTGCCCGTCATAAAACACATCTTTATCACTCCAGAGAAGAAGAGAAATTATAGGGAGAGGCGGGCCATCCCACAAATCAAGACTTTTAACGTCCAAAATGTTTCTTCAGTGTCGTTGGAGAAAAGTATGTGTCATACATTTTCTCCAACAGGGAAACATTTACTGATTGCTCAACGTCTGACTAAAGGACTCATTAGCTGACTGACAGATTTACTAAGTAGCTGGCTGGCCTGCTGAATGCTGTCTGACGGATTGACAGGCTGATTAAATGTATGACTGACAAATTGACTGTTTGCTCTGTACTGGGTGGCACCAACCTTCACACACACACCCATCCACCCTCCCTTTTGGTGTAGCCTGTCAGAGTGTGTAACCGTTTTCCACCTCTGGTATTATTGTGCAAATATAAATGCCAAGGAGGCCAACACACACACACACACACACACACACACACACACACACACACACACACACACACACACACACACACACACACACACACACACACACACGGGTTTGATGGTAGGAGCGTCTTGGCAGGCGAGAAAAGGGAAACATGATTATCCAGTGGAGGGAATTGTTTCATCAACACCTGGAGCCGATAAATGGAAATCGGAGGATTTATGTGCTGAGAACAAGCGCCAGGAAGCAATTAAGCAGGAAACTGGAATACTACCCCCTGTACTCTATTTCTTTACCTCACCATCCACCTCCCCCTTCCTTGTTGTGTCTCTGTCTGCACTCAGGGCTCGCTTCACACCAGTGGCACATTTGGAGAACTGAGAGCGAATCTTGGGGAATGTTACCTGGAAGCGAAGGGAAGGTATTCATTCCCACAAAGTGTCTCATTAGCCGCTGATAACAAAGCGTTTGAGAAGTGTTCGGGATCTCATTTCACTCCGTGTTGCGGGGAAACGGTGGATGCTCGCCTCCCGCATCGCTACAGATAGGCAAGCCGGCTTGTTCTTCCTCCCTGCTGTGATCTGTGAGCAGCTGAGACGTTAAATGTAATAGAAAGAGTGATGTGTGGTTCAGTCGTGTTGGATTTAAAGTGGTGTCAGAACAGCCCTTAAATCAGGCTTTGAAGACACTTAACTGGTTAAAATGTGATTAATTTATGGCGGCTGAGGCCCTGTGGGTGAATGGGCATCTACCTATCAGAGGGTCATGTTTAAGTGTCCGTGGGAAAGGTTTGTAACCCCAGATTGTTCCTGTAGGGATGTCCACGGTATTGAAGTGTATGTAAGTTGCTTCAGGAAAAAACAGCATCAGCTAAAGGACATTTTATTTAATGTAACATGAATAGTTCTGGAAAATAACTGTATTGAAGGATATATACAATGCCTGCCAGTTTTAACAGTAGAGACAAAGTATCTCTTCAAAGCAATAGCAACCACGCCTCCTTACTAAGCCACAAAGCTTTAAATATGCTTCATTTGGACCTTTTTAGAGAA
>NW_011369251.1:0-2494 GCF_000735185.1 Notothenia coriiceps | reverse complement strand
ATTACTCGCTTGGAATAAGGGTACGAAAGTCTCGTGGGTGCAAAACCTGCAATGCGATCTGGGATCTGTTTTGTGTTTACATCTGTCCCTGTGTGTTAGACCCAATTACCAGATCGTTATTGGCACTTATTATGACTTTACTAAATAGGATTGGGTATAATTGGGATTGACGACCGATAAACATTAAAACATTTTTTTTTTTGATTTTTTTTTTTTTTTTTTTTTTTGATATACTTTATTAATCCCTGTGGGGAAATTGTTTCTCTGCATTTGACCCATCCTAGTGTTAGGAGCAGTGTGCTGCCATTATGTACGGCGCCCGGGGAGCAGTGTAGGGAACGGTGCCTTGCTCAGGGACACCTCGGTAGCACTTGGTCTTGCTGGGACTTGAACTGTTGACCTTCCAGTTGCCAAGCCATGTCCCTATCGACTTCGCCACCACCGCCCTATGCCTGCCAGTTTTAACAGTAGAGACAAAGTATCTCTTCAAAGCAGTAGCAACCACGCCTCCTTACTAAGCCACAAGCTTTAAATATGCTTCATTTGGACCTTTTAGAGAAATGTTTTAATGAGACTTCTTTACATTTAACAAAAAACTATCTCAGTTTCTTTATTGACAAATACAGAAGGTAGTCTCACTGTGAGCGACCAGCAGCATTCTTATTGCAAGAAATTAACACTTGCACCAACTTTGATTCTGCTAAGTGGAATCCTAAAATATAATAACCTGCGCTAACTTAAACATGTTTAAAATTGAACTTAAACGACTGATTCAAGCCAGTTTTAGTGGTATTTCTGCAGCTCTCCTTAGTAATGAAGTTGTATATTTTGTTTGCAAATGATATGTCGCTATGAGTAATAGCCTCAAAAACCATTTGGAGACCAAAGATCATTTTCATGCCAATCCTCTGAGATGTTTACTAAGTTTTATGTATGAGCCAAACCCTCAAACACACTTTTATATGAGGGTTAGACATTAGAGTCTGAGCTCAGTTCAGGTATTCATCGGCCATGCTGATGTTTCCTTGAGCAAGATCTGACGTAATTGCAAATGTGGTCTCGTATTATTCACAAAACTACAAAATGGGCTTATTATACCAAAGAAATGTGCTCTCATTAAAAACAATCTTTCAAGTGCCTCGATCATAATAATATGCTTTAGCTGAATAAGGTTTACAAAATAGGATTTGCAGAACACAATGTGATGTTGGAAAAAACATTGTCATTTAAACTGCTCATGGTCAATATTCTATATCAATATAATGACATTTCTAAAATCACATTTATTCAATGTTTTCAACAAAACGTACTCTGGGGAAACCACTTCTAGGATACCGGTACTACTGTTTACAAAACCGTGTTTGTACGCAAGATAAATGCTCTCATAATGATAAAGTTGATTTGACGGTTTGCCAATGAACCAGTTTGATAGACGACACAAGATGTAATTACAAAAGCTGTGTCCTGACACTAAGTGGCTTCTGTCAACATACTAATACATTCTTGTGGTCTTTACAAACCACAACATGTTCTTAATTTGCTGAAGAAACGTGCTTTCATTTCCTGCAGACATCCACCCGCCCACGCCGTGGCTTCATTGATGAAAACTTGTTTTGGATGTTTGAGATATAACAATGAAGCCTTGCCATTGTTTGCATACTTGCATTTGCAGAACAGACTTCAGTGTATTTCCTTGTTTTAACTGCTGATCATCGATATTCTGTGTCAATATATTGGATTCTTAAAGTCACCAGTATTACAAAATGAACTTTATAGGGAAACAACTTCCAGGAAACCACTATGTGCACGTTAAATGCTCTCCTTAGGAAACATTTACCAGTGTACTAGCTTGATTGACAACCAGTGGCGGTTCTAGACCAATTTGACTGGGGGGGCCACTGGGGGGCCAGTTATTTTCTGAGGGGGGCACAATAAATGCAGGACGAAAAAGAGAACTAGACAGTATGAAGTAATTGCGCATAAGAAAACAATGCAATACAGTTATTGATATTTGTTTCAGTACACTTATTTATTTCAGATATATCTTATAGTTATTACTGTTAGCTTCAGCTTAATTAATAGTACAATTTTTGCACTAACACCATATCATATTTATATAAAAATAAAGGCAATGAACAGTTACATCTCTACTTTACATCTACAATTACACGGATACAATAGTTTAACTCACCTTCAATTATCGTGGTAGTCTCTCGAAACGTAGGTTTCTATCAGTCTTTCTTGGATGCAACAGCCTCTAATGATCCGAGATTTTTTTCGCGCGCTTCAGCCGGACAGTGAAAGTGAGTGCACTGCTCTAATGGGTCCTGAGTGCACCGCTCTAATGGGTCCGACTAGAATGACGAATAACGTTAGTTCCGCCTATTCCGTCATTCAATAAATCGTGTAATAAATCATACATTTTTCATTTTTTCACTTTTCATTTTTAAGGGGGCCACAGGTCAGTGTTAGGGGGGCACTGGCCCCCCCCCCC
>NW_011369250.1:385465-394632 GCF_000735185.1 Notothenia coriiceps | reverse complement strand
CGTTTTTCTGTTAGAGACCAGCGCCCACCTATAGCTCTTTTCAGGCAGGTCCCTCCCCATCCTGTTATGGATGCATCCGTGAACACTGTGATGTAGGAGGTCAGCCGTCCCAGTGGAGACCCCCTCTGGAGGTCATCCGGGGACCCCAGAACCGGAGGTTGCCCTCCACTGAGGGGGGGATGGTCACCAGACGTCGTTTGTGCCTCTTGGGATCTAAACGTAGGCTGGAGAACCACCTCTGCGGCGCATATGCAGTAACCTGAGCGGGACCACAACGTGAGCAGCCGCCATGAGACCCAGAGTCTGCATGAAAGTCAAAGCTGTCAACCGCCCGAAGCAGGGACGAGTGTCTGCGCTCTGACAGGGTGGCGCGCAGCGCGCCTGCATTGAGCACCACTCCCAAATACAACGCCTGTTGGTGAGGTATGGGGGAGCTCTTCTTCCAATTGATCGCAAAACCCAACTTGGTGAGGTGTAGGATCAATTGGGCTGTGCAATACATTGCCCGTTCCCTGGACCTGGCCATGACTATGAGGCCACAGTCAACATGAGGTGTCCTCGTCGTCTTCCTCCTCCGAGACCGTGGCCACCCGGCCCCTCGGGATGGCGAACACGAATGGCACCTCATCATCCTGTTCACCCATCTCCACCACCTTGAGGTCCTGATCCTCCGCCTCCTCCGGCGGGCCGAACTTCACCCGGAAATGATCCCCACGATGGCGGCGGCTTAACCGAGGGATCATCCGGCAGGCGTTGCAGGCCGGCGACTGGCTTAGGCCGGCCCCAGGCCAGTGCGGATCAGCCCCCGTGATCAGGCCAGGGCATGTCGGACAGGCCCGGTGTTCGAGGAGTGGTGAGTCCATGCTTTTCTTCTTTTCCTTTCTCGTTTACTGCTCAGGTTGTTTAATCCTGCTCGCTGAAGAGAAAAGGATGACAGTCAGGAGGCGAGGCGTCCTTTTATACGTTGAGATGCACGCGCATTCTGGTAGGCCCGCCCCGGGGCCGGCTACGTTTATGGAAGTCTCAGTGGATGAATGCTTGCATGATATGATCAAGGGGTAGTACCCATAGAGTCCAGTAGAGGGCGGAGCCTGTGAGAGATATTACAACATTCAGGCAATCAAGGTAATTAAAAAATGTATTTGACATATACATCTGGAGGTCAATCTGCACTGTAGCTTGTAATGCATTTAGCAGAAAACAAAATTAACACACATCTAAACATTTGCTACCTGAAAACACCTCCTACACCTGTTGTACTCATTACATTACATTTAGTAAAATCTACAGGTTTTGCAATGTTTCCCAATACTTAAAGGTATAATATGCAGCATTTTCTTCAGAAAAACAATAAACTTCATTACTAATGACCCAATAGAAGTGTGTGGTGGTGTCTGCAGAGAACCCGCACTTTTGTATTTTCCCTTTTATTTTGAATGTCACAGCCATGATCAGAAATAAATGTTTTATTCCCAGTGAAATAAAACATGCATTTTTTAATTGCTTTTTTCTTAATGTTATCCCCCTCTTCAACAACTCTTTAGCCTACTCAACCACTGTTGCTTTATTTTTCTCTCTCACCATTGAGCCGGGGACAACTCTGTATGCTACATGATACCTTTAACATTAATATTGATATGATTTGCTCCAGCACATACAAGCACAAGGTCCTGGTCACTGGTTGTTTGAATAGTATGAGAAATTCATAAAAGTCCTTTAATTAGTTTTAACTACTGAAAATCAATGAGGTTGGGGCTTGCTTTTATCAAATTGGATTTCTATTCAGGTAGCATGATGTCAAGGATCCCTGACCCGAGAGGCTGCAGGAGATTTGCTAATAGGAATGCTTATCAAGTATCTTATCAGGAGTAAAATCACTTTCATATTTCATAACACCAATTATGTGAGCACACTGGGATGAAAGAAGTCAAGATCTTTCTACTAAACGTATAGACTCTGTTATTAAAATGTGCATTTAATTAGGGACAGGCCAAGGCTTCACTGAGGACACATAAAATCCTCTGGTGAATTGGGTATTAGGGGATTTTTACCATTTAAAGATGACTATAGACTACTCTAGTACTACAGTTACTTTACACAGAGATATATCCCAAGAAAAATGGCAGTGCATTTGTTAATGATGAAGTGACAAAGACCTCTGACACAGTTTAAGGTTCAAGGTTCAAGGTTAGTTTATTTGTATTGCACATTTTCAGATACAGAGGCAATTCAAAGTGCTTCACATCGGCATTCAACACATAATAGTTAAAAACAATACAAACACACAATCAAAAACAAACCCAAAAAAAGGACAATTCATAAAAGCGATAAAATACTGGCTGCAACTCAAAGTGCAATGATAAGGCACGGTTAAGGGATCTCAGGATAGGATGCATGAAAAAGAAAGGTTTTCAACCTTGATTTAAAACCGAGTGTTGGGGCAGACCTCAGAATTTCAGGCAGTTTGTTCCGAGCTTGTGATGGATGAAAACTAAAAGCTGCCTCGGTAAATTTAGTTCTGAAATGGGGACGACGAGTAAACCTGCTCCTGTTGATCTCAGAGCTCTGGCTGGCTCATAACAGTGAAGCATCTCTGACATGTATTTTGGTCCCAGTCCATTAAGTGCTTTGTATGTTGAAAGTAGGATTTTTAAGTATCGTTTGTGTAATAGGAAACCAGGGCAGATTTTTGAGAAGTGGGGTTATGTGGTCTTTGTTGTGTAATAAGCTAAGGTAGCAGGCTTTTTCCTGGTGATTTTAAATGTAGACACACTCAAATCATACAAATAAATAATAATGTGTTAATTAGGGAGCTGATTAGGGAGCTGAGTGCTGATTTTGTTTGTTAATCTTAATGCTAATCTAAACTTCAGCTTCATATTTATTAGACTAATGAAAGCAGTTTGATGTATCACAATCTTAGAGTCTGTCAATGTGTTAACAGTTGGCTGAACACAAATGTGTGATACTGACCCTTCCGGCCCGTCCACACAGCGGCTTGCGTTGAAGCTTCAACGCTTCTGCCCATCCACTTTGAATGGGGTGACGTCACGTTTCGCCAAACTGCATTGTGGGAGCGAACCGTAGCTTTGCTCGCGTTGCTCGCTGCAAAAAGTTGAGCAATGTTCAACTTTTGTAGCTTTTGAAGCTTCGGTGGAAGCGTCAGCCAATCGAATCATATGTCAGTACAAGCTCTAGCCATACTTGCCAACCTTGAGACCTCAGAAATCGGGAGCATTTCAAAATGCAAAATGGGGGGAGGGGGGGGGATGCTAGTGGATCGCCGGATGTTAGATTAACGTTAACATGCTTATTGTAGTTCTAAGTGCAATGCCTTGCGGCCTATAGCATCATCCTTGATGGAGCATATGTGAATCTTGATTGCCACGTAGCTATTTTAGGTCTTTTGTCGTGCTGGTGTAGACGATTGTTGGTTCAAGCGATTTATTGAACATGTACTTCGATTTAATGCCGGTGACGAATAATCTATGACTATCTTTGACTGATTGTTTAAATGATTTACGATTGAAACGCTCTGTCTTACGGTTGATTAGTGCGACCTCTGACAAGTCGAGTGAACTAACTGTGATGGAGACGGGTACGTGTGTTGGTAA
Organism: Notothenia coriiceps; assembly: GCF_000735185.1. Lineage (NCBI taxonomy): Eukaryota > Metazoa > Chordata > Actinopteri > Perciformes > Nototheniidae > Notothenia > Notothenia coriiceps. The sequence continues at coordinate 391,018 of NW_011369250.1, read as the reverse complement.
ATCGCAGTTGCCTACTGGATTACGAAGTGTACGACCTCCGCGTGCGAGGTGCACGGACTGTTGTCTCGGTACAATGTCACCCCACAATGATTACGGTTGTGACTTAGTAGTGGGGGCTTACGGTACACTCTGTACACGTTTCGAAACGTTCACTGATCCGAATCGTTTGGTAGTATGACCAATTATATAATGAACCTATGGACCTATTGTTTGTATGAACCAACTTAGATGTGTTTTGGTATTACACATACAAAAGAGTGATCAAAATCCTAACTTAGTAACAGTTTTAGCCAATGTTAAACGGCCTAAGCTACGGCTACTCAAGTGCAAAACTCTTTAGGTCATGTAGGTTATGCATGCGAGTCAGCCAGGTCGTTGGAAGACAGATGTGGAGCTACTATTTAGTCTATTACATTTCAGTCGCTCCAGTGTTGGGACTCCTAACTAAAGGTCTGTGGAAACCGAAAAAATGTAGAAAGAGCAAGGGAGAACAACGTCTAGTAGTTTCGGGACCTTTATAATATTAACATTCCCCCACACAACGACTCCGACAACGATCACCAATGGTCACCGTCTTTTACTCATACCTGGTTATTCCACATCAAAAATTGTCTGTAACGTGTACCGGAATTATGGGCAAGACAAGTCGATAGCACGGAATCTACAATTGTAAGACAGTCTTGTTACAATGATGAGCGTCAGAGTTGTGAAACTTCCATATATATTCAATGTGTAACAAACATCGACCACAAACGTGAGACCGACGGTTTTTACTTCGGAGATCGCGTTCGAAAAAAGTCCCTACGACCCGTAATAAGTGAAATGAGGCGTCCAGACCGTATATAGTCGCAGTAGCCGTACCCGGCAAGAGAAATTGGTTATGTAAGCGTGTGAGTTAGAGGTCGCGGTTAGTAGCCCGGACGCAGGTTGAAAATTTTACCAGCCTAAGAGGCAGAGGAAGGAGTCTAGTCGACGAGCAAAAGTCCCACGAACTTCGGGACGCCTGGCGGTGGTGTTGTAGGTGAAAGAAAGTAGTGTAGGTGCAACGGGCTCCTCTCGATTAGGTGTTCTGGAGTAGTGTGGAAGAGAAGTAGGGTAAGGAGTTAGTCTTAGGTCTAGAAGTTGTATAGGAGAAAAGTGGGGTAGAGGACTAGTTAGGTCGTAGAAGTTGTAGGGAGGAAGTAGAGGAGTAGTTAGGTCTAGAAGTGTATGGAGAAGTGGGGTCAGCGGAGTAGTCTTAGCTAGAAGTTTGTACAGGAGCAAAGTGGGTAGAGGAACCAGTGTTAGGCTAGAAGTTGTAGGAGAAGTAGGGGTCAGGAGTAAGTTTGGTCGTAGTTCGTAAGAAAAGTAGGTGAGCGACCAGTTCTTTAGGTCTAGAATTGAGGAGAATAGGGCAGTGGAGTAGTTTAGGTCTAGTTTGTAGGAGAAGTGGGGTTAGAGGACTAGTTTAGGTCTAGAAGGTGTAGGAGAAGTAGGGTGAGAGAGTAGTTTAAGGTCTAGAATTAATATGGTACAGTCCTAACCCAAGACTAACGGTTTTCTGAATTAATGTATATATTAGATACCGCGGTACGACCAGTTTTTACAAGAAATTTTTTTTTTCTGTTTTGTTTCAGAAAGGCCTAACTTGACTTAGACCGTAGGTTGTTTATCAAACGAACAAAAAAAGACCAAAGATTAAAAAAAATTCAGTCCTATAGCAAAAAGTATTTGGAGTCTCACCGTTAAAAACGAAAACACTTTTCGGAGTGGAATCGGATTGGGTAGTTTTACCAATTCCGAACGGGCAGATGGAACACTTCAATCTAGACCACTTGGAATTGTTTGCAAATTAAGATGTTTAGTCGTTTTGCCCTCCGTTTGTACGAAACTTCTCAACACGACAACGAGTCGGGACCTCCTTTCGTTAACGAACACCATTGTTGGTTGACTCCGCTTTGGACTAACGAAGAGGTCGGACGATTTGCGAGGATGTGACAAGTGGTCCGATCCGGTAAAAATCAACCTCTACCATATCACACGTCCCGGATGTCTCATAGTCACAAAGCGGTTAATTTTCTTTCTCCTCAGTCGTTTCACACACTCCTGGGATCTTTGCCTTCTTAATTTATACGACGACTCTTTTTGTAAATTTTCGATCTACAAACGTCTGCGAAGCGAAAACCGCTACCAACAAAATAATTCGTCAAGACGTTTACAGGACTTGTGTAAATTTCGTTTCTTATTCGTCACGTCTCCGGGTCGTAAGAATAGCACGGTTGTGAAAACTAATTAATTGGTAGTAGTACGTTTACGGGTCTTTACTATAGTCTTTAGTTCAATAACGGTCCATACGCAAGATCGTTTGCTTTTTGCCTATATTCTTCTATTTCAACTGTTATCATCCACTTTTTATATTCTATTTTGTTTATAAATAAATTTCCTTTGAGATAAATCAAATGTTCTAGTTATAATGTGGTTTAAATTTACTTATATTTGTTTCTTGAAATTTTTCGATATTTTGAAAAGTCCTTGTATACATTATATACTGTTTATTTGACAAACCGTTGAAATGTCACTTGAAATACATAATAAATTGTGATTACCATACACTTATTTAACATAGTTAAGTAGTACTTTTCCAGACACCACAAAAATACCACTAACAACAAGCTCCTCAGAACCCTATGTCTTATCACGCGGTACGAACACATACGTTCCCCAACCGTCCCCCGGAGATCAAGGGAAAACTAAGTTTCCAAAGTCTTTCTATTTGTCACGTTTTCCAAAGACTCAATTGAGACGGAAAAGTATTTCGTCATTCGAAAGGTCGTTCTACAAAAGGTTTTCCAGTCTACGTATACGTCCTTCCTCACAATAAGGTATTTATAACCAGTAGAATATTGATGGGAGACGTCGTAACAGCCACATTGACGTAAAAGTCCGTCTCAAACCTTATACTGAACGTGATTAACCTTTTTTTTATCCGAAGTTCATTTTTTTGTTTGGGACACCTATTCTCCTTGTGAATAAAAAATGGGTAATAATAAAAGCCGGTGGTAGAGACGACGAGAAAGTCACTCTTAATGTACAGATTACTTCGTGGTCGTCGCCCTCGTTGATCCTGTCCATACATAAGAGGGTACCGAGGAAGTTTTCTTCTTCCTTTAGAGTTAATAAACACGGTTTAACAGAAAGGACATGGCAGAGGTCCGACGAGCGGCAAAGTGGTGGACTCTCGATTTACGTCTGAGTTATTTACAATATATTATCTCGTTTAGTGTACATTCCGTTTAGCCCTTGTATGGACAATGAACTGGGACTTTATTAGCAGGCTTACGTATGGTAAAGACAACTTAGTAACCCTTTGTCCACCGTTTCCGACTTAAGATTAGGCTGATTCAGCGTGATGTTTCGACAACGACTTCATGTTCCCTCATTACGGACATTAACATATTAATTAGCATAAACCGTTAAGTTCTTTCATCCACACCATGTAGACCTAAACTATAAAACAAGACTGAATGCAACTACAGCAAACGTTTATGTAAACTACTCTATAGGTGCCTGTGGGGTAGGTTTTTTCTCCGGGCCAGAAGTTTGAGGACTCGGTAAACGTAAAGTTATTTTTTTAGGTGTTGTTAGTGAATTATCTTTACTCTTATGTTGTTACACCATTTACTATTGTTTACAGTGCTAGCTCCCGGACAACAAGGACAAAAAAACCCCGGCTGGAAGAGGGAAAAACACTACCACTACGCTTTAAATCTATGAGGTTTTACTTACCTAACTATTGTCCTAGGCTGTTAGGACAACTAAATGCGAGGTGGGTGTGGTGAAATAAAACTGGAAAGTACAGAATTCAAACACTCAGTAGAGAAAAGTTGAAAGAATAAAAAAATTTACTGATGGCCTAGCCATTCTTGTTATGTACAAAACACGGTTAAGGTTAGTAATTTCCAGGGTACTGCTACCGTAAGATGACTAGTATTAAGGGTAACAACTACCATAGAATCTTATCTAAAGTAACACGTTAAAAGTTTTAGTGTAACCAAAGAGTATGTCGTAGAGCTATTAGCATAAACATAAGTGAGTGACAGGATGTGCCCCGAAAACCTCGAGGACGGGGGAGGGACACTCGGCACACGAGACTACCAGTCGGACGGTGAGACAAGACTACTCAGTGGTGGCAATGTCGCCTCTGTAGTCACTAATACAAATGTTACGCAATCAGTTGGTCTTTTAACTGTGGTCATTACTGTTTTTCTACTCATTCGACGCACCCCAGACCCACGCACACAACCGCCTGCAACGCTCGAAGCGCAGACGCTCCTCGCTGTCACCACTCGACCGAATGACCACCAAGAACCAACACGCCCCGCGCTCGTCACTCGTGTCGTTTGGGTCGGGCTTCTGGTTGGGCCGTTGGGTGTGTACTGTGGGCGTCGGACGAACACAAGAGTGTGTGTCTGAGTGTCAGAGCGGCGCAGGGCGGCAGAGTCCGACTCTTTAGGCGCCTCGACGTCGACGGACTCTTTCTACTCACACACCACCCACTCCTTCCAGGCGCCTAACCAGCCGGGGCTGCACCTGCATTGCATTGCCCGAGGAGCCTAAACGAGGTTAACGCAGGTAGCCAGCAGCATGCAGGGAACCAAGGGCCTTCTTGTTACCTCTGTTCTTCAAGACCCCGTCCGTATTGTTCCATAAAAGACACAATCTCAAAATGAGCAGATGACTGAGAACGTCTGCAAATGTACGTGCTTTTCGAGTATATTGTGTGTTCCCCTGCCATTATTGGCCCTTTTCGTACTGTACCCCTGCACAAGACTTCCGATCTTGGTTGTTGTGTTAGTGGACTTAGAGGACGGGCCTGTGTGTTCGTCGTCAAAACTAACCGATCTCTTCACGAAGAGTTGCACACGCAGGCGCCTGTGACCACCAGGCACCGCGGGGGGATCACCAGGCACTCATATAACCATTTTAAAGTGTAAAACTTTGAATTAAATTAATTAATTTCAAAAGGCGTGAGAACACGCCTTATAAAGGACGAGCTACCTCGCTCGAATTTGAATGAAAGTTAACGAATAAAAACAGAAACGTCTGTGGAAGTAGTGTGTACAACGGTGAACAAAAATGGTAAAAGTTCCTCCCTAAACAATTGAGACCAAGATCTTTGTACACAAAACCCTATAAACACCCAATCCGCAGGCGCTCACAAAACAAATAACAAATTACCAGGAACCATACTTTTCAAACTCTTTTGTGACCCCGATCTCGGTATGAACAGTGGGAGGGGCTAAAAGCGCCGTCTGTGGGCTAAAGTAACGGGAGAGGGGACCAAAGGAAGGGCCCCCGTATAACAGAGGGGCTAAAAGAGGGTTAAAGACTTGCTTTAGTCTAAATGAGTCCTGACAAAGGTGAGCCGAAATTATGTCCGATGTGGAACAAACCTAAGGTACCATTGTGCAGAGGAAATCACGCGCCGTAGACTTTCAGACTCTCCCAACTCCGTCTATCAGTGTCTTTTGTCTTGTTCTTAGCTGTGTGATGAGATGAGAGACGAGTGAGGAA
>NW_011369250.1:207198-385420 GCF_000735185.1 Notothenia coriiceps | reverse complement strand
TACATTGTTTTGGTGCGGTCTGATAGGTTTTTGACCTTAGCTTGCGGGGGGGAGGGTCTTGATGTGTACGACGATAACACAAAGCCGTTTTACAAGATACCCTGCAGAGATGACTTTGCAAAAGCAAAAAGGGTTGTAATCTTCACACGGTATTGTAACCACAATATTTACATTTTGTATAGTAATTATGTACCCACTTAGCGAACACAGGTATTTACGCGTCGTAATTATATATGGGGTGTACTGTCGAGTAACATGAAACATTAAGATGAGGTGATGTTATGTCTCCAATTTGGAACCATAAAAATGGGTGATGTGAATAAACCTCAATTAAACGTCTAAGACCCTAATTACTACAACTTTATATTTGCTTGGGAATTTAGTCTGAAATCAATTGGGACCTCATTTTAAGTCCCTTCCACTAACAGTTCACGGTTGTAGTCCCTTCTCTATACAAACTATCAACCACGATTGACGCTAGGCTAACCTTGGCGCACTGCCACTCCAACATCCAATCCCAGAGCTTGAAGATTAATCACGGGGACTGTAGTCCTAAACAATAGCTGGGGATTATGGGTAGTGTAGTGTCTTCGGCCATCCTAAACTCCTAGAGGCCTACGTCTGTTTCCGGTTATTTTTACTTTGAAATTCAATTCCTGACGGATGTAAAAAAATCACGAGATTATGGAAATAAACCAATAAATAAAAACAAGGATAATTATGTGTTATTGTTGAGTAAATAACAGTGTGTTATTTTGAAAAGAATAACAAATTAGAAGGAAAAAAATATTTTAAAAATACAGATTTCAGTATCCTGAGGCTCTCAGCCCCATTTATTTTCCTCACAGACGGCAACAAAAGTCAGAAATTATACGATTTAAAATAAAAGCAATAATTGTGGCTTGATATTGAGTAAGAAAATGTTTTTATGAACCACACAGCTTCCGGTCTTCCTATAACACGTAATGCCGTGAGACTACCAATAGAAATACATTGCTTTTAAAATCGTGCTGTGCAACACGAAAAAAAGGGGAAAATCGTGTTGGTGAACACGAAACAAAAGATAAAAAATCGTGTTGGTGAACACGAAATGCCGTGAGACTGGGTTGAGCTTTCCTAGGTTTTTTCCAAAGAAATTACAAATCATCGACCCATATTATGAATTTGTTCTCAATGTGTGATTTTGCTTTACATGAATTTATAACTGGAGGCTACTCAATTATTCACCAATTATGATAATATCAGTATGTACCCTATACAGGTTGTATTTTACAACATTAAGATATGTAACTTAGATATATTCGTGTGTTTGAACATGATGCCTGTTTTTCAGGATTCCTGAATGAAAGCTGCTGACGTGATCTGAACATGCAAGCTGTGTGATAAATGCATCAGTGATGTTTGTGGGCAGCTTTGACTTAGGATCCTCCAAATGCAGTCAGTCATTGTGGACTTTAAATTCTTCATATTACCTTGACAGTAAATATTATGCAACATTCTGCCAAATCACTTATTTTCCTTCATATTTTAGGTCTTGAACCATGTTGAGGCAGCTGGTTTCTACCCATGCATTATCTTAGTATTCACACATGTGTATATGCCTATCATTTATGACTGTCTATGGATAAATTAATGTGCACTAAAGCTCTCCTATAATATATCTAGGCTGTAAGCAGAGATATAATTCAAATGTTATTCACTCACAGCATCCAACCCTGCTGTAGCTTAGGAGATCTACTTTAGCTCTCAAGCACTGGAACTGCATAAACGCAAACATTATTTATGATAGTGCTCAACCCTAGCTCTTACATGCGTCACACATGTATGACACAAAGCACAACAAGGTATTTAAAGCGAACATACTTACAAAGAAACAACAACACAAATACATAAATGATTTGACCTCTTAAAATAACATCCATCCTTATTTTAAGGTTACTGTATCATCTTATTTCACAGTCTGTATGATATGATATAATGTTCTGTATCAGTTTCTTCCAAAATAAATTCGAAGCTACAGTCCATGATAATTGCCCTGAATAAAATATTTAAACCTTAGACTCTGTGGCATGATCATTTGGCCATATTCCTTAATTAAATGCAAATCTCCCAGGTGTTTTGAGTATTCATTGGACATGCACGTTTCTTCAGATTCAGCACGACATATTTGTTATTTGTCTTTTTCATTGGAGTGGAAAATAGAGTTCTGTGAGTTGGACCGTAACTTGGAAGAACAACATCATTTTGATTGACAGTGAGTGACAGGTGAGCCGGAGAGGTACAAATAAATCCCCACTCAACAGGTTGTTCACAGCTTTTAAAGACATATCCTTCGACCGAGACGTTTCTATCACAACGTGGAAAAAAAGATGAATGTATTTCATTTTATCTTGACATTTTCCTTTGGTCCAGGAAGCTTACTAACTGACTCCAGCCTTATAGTTTCAACACAAACAAGGTTTATCCTTTACAAAATGTTTTATTGCGTTCATCAAAGATGCATATCGTCTATACTGACACAGAGTTTATTGGGATTCTGTTCATGAAGCGTTTTCATGCTTGGCACATATTTTGCTTCTGACTGACAGAGGCTCAGCTGTTGTGCATCTGAGCCTCTGTCAATGCATTTATCTTCACTTTAATGGCCAGGAGCTCTACTGCTGCTCTCTTTACTTATGTATTAGCTCAGAGCCTGCAAGGTATTCTTAAAATTCAACTCATCTTTTAGCCTTTAGGTTTGACTCTCCCTTAAGATTTCCACCACAGTGAAGACTGCTCTCAGTTTAAATTGTATCATGTCTCAAGAAGAAAACACTACAAAACTCAAAAAATCAAATGTTTGTACCCTACCTTTAAACAGTTGGTAAGCGTTTATACTTAAAACACATTATCTTTTTGCTGTTTTGTCAAGGTCTTAACACACCTTTAAAAGTGTCAAGAGATTCTTTCCTATTATATTTTCAAAGAGACTATGCTAGAGTCGTGGTACAGCTGCTGAGAAGGCTCCATTTAAAATTTTGATTATGGGATGGTTAGCAGCCCTTAATCTGTAGATCTGAGGCACCTAACCATATGTAGATTGAAGTTCTGATATATAGCTTGAGGGGATATTAGGACTTTAAACACTAACAGAAAAATCTAGTAAGGGATATGATATTGATCAGGGAGCTGCAGAATCAAATCCTGGTGATATTGGAGCAGAATTACTTTTTAAAAATCTTTAGGTGATATGAATGTCCAGATCTTAAACCCCTTTTCCCTGGACAAAAAACTCACTAACACCGACCAACATCTGGCTTTTGGGAAAAGTCTCAATCGACAAATGACACTTGGGGAGATTAAGAGTTTGAAAGAAAGCTTTAATAATATAAGTGTTAAAAATAATTACCCATAGTAACCATATTAGTAAATTGCTTTCTGGCACATCAGTGACATATGGCCTATTATTTGCAGGTTTTCTTGTGTTTCAAAACTCTGCATATACACTTATTTTCATGGAAAAAAGGGATAGGATATAATTCTGAGCTTGTGTTAACCAGTCAATCACATTTCTGAATTATTTTATGTTTTTTTTTTATTGCATAACTTTATGGTCGAAGATACAATCTAGTTTTCCATTTTTTATTTTTGCCTGAATATAGAGTCTCACCAACTCATGTGATGAAATTTTTTTCATGGGAGAACTGTTAAAATCTTTGTCCAATTTTTCATGAGAACAAAAGGCAAGTGAAACTAAAAGTGAAACCCAGTAGTGTGTTTTCCTCTGCCGTTGCTTAATTTGTCTGCAGAATTGCAATTACTGTTCTTACACAAGATGCATTTGTTCAGCTAATGACACACCACTCATTCAAGATAATAATAACGTCAGTAATCCAGCATTTCCAGCTACTGAGACTCAGATTTTTATAAAAGCACTTCTTTTTTTTTACCTCATGATTAATCTGTGGACATAATTACAGCTTTACAGAGTTGTAATGAAATGGACAGCATTTACTATATATTGCATTTACCCAAATTGATGGTGGTTGTGAAACGGCTAGGCGGTGACCTGGCTATCATTACCAAATTGGGTGTGTGTTTTGATCAATAACCCTTTAAGGGCTAGGGCTCAAACCAACAACCCTGTAATTAGATGAGCTGCTTTACCTGCCTGTTTGGTCAATGTCAATGTGTCAAGCTGTCGCCTCCCGGTCCGTTTTATGAAGAATTACTTTATTTAAGTCTGAGAGAGGGAAAACTATGTTTTTCAAGTTTTCTTCTCTCCAAAAGTACACAATGAGCTCAGACTGTTACCCCATGGCTGGTCCTGAATCAGTTGAGAGCGGACAACTGTTGCCTTGGGAAGTTAATGGGATCTGATGAGTGGGGTCTATCACCAGATGTTTGTTTCAGACATCTTAGTCTCTCTCCCATTCCAGGGATTCTGCCATTGTATTGCAAGTCCAGAGCTAAATGTTCTTCCTGTCAGCATACAAGATTGAAAAAAAATAAAATGCACATTTATGATGTCTTTTAATATAAAGAGTGTTACTCAAGATTCTCACTTTTTAAAGGGATTTGTGTAGGTTTTGATTGGTGTGTGTGTGTGATTGCAAGTATGCATTTAACAGTAACATTACAGCTGTGTACAGTTTATTGGTCGGTTAACAAATGCTACCATTCGGTTTTGGTTCCCACCTGCAGATTTGAGTAAAAGGGGTAGCCCTGAAATGTCTCACTTTAGGTTACCTTTAATGTGGACCGGCTAGTACCATAGTAACAAGACACTTTTTAACTCACCACTCTGCAGTTAGCTTTAGCGCACTGTCTGAGTCCGTAACGTGCTAAAATCTGGCAAGAATATTAAGTAACACCCGTAATTGTACTGATTGCAGATCTATTGTTGAATGTGACAAAGAAAAAACTCAATGCGTTCGTCCCAGACAGGACTGGAGTGAGGCAGCAATCACAATTAGCTATAAATTATTTTAAAAGAATCGCTAAATTATTGGCAAAAGTAAGTGTTGTTATGGACCAAATTACGATGATTGTGCAGCTCTTTTTTAAACATATTAGGTCACTTCACATTTACTGAATGTACTTTCAAAAGAAAAAATTACGAGAACAAAAAACAATGTTTTGTGGTTGGTGATTTATTAGGACTCAGAAGCAGTTGATATGTATTTTATGAATTGATTGATTCATTTACTGATTGCGCTATATATACTTTTTTCAAGGGTAGTTTGCCAACCTTACAATTATGACATTTTATTAATTTTGGTCATTGCCGTAGCCTTCTCTCTCCTCATATCAATAATTCTGTCTTGTCTATCTGATTAAGATGTATCACTAAACAAAACCTCTTTTGTGATTTCACGCAGATGTTTATTTTTCACCAAGTGACCATCACAGTCCCGGAGAATTTCACCCAGTGCACCACCCACGGCAGCTTTGTCCAGCACTGGCAGGAGACCCTCTACAACATTTTCAACTTTGTGTGCCTCTTCCTCCTGCCTCTGGTCATCATGATCTTCTGTTACACACGAATCCTCATCGAGATATCCAGCCGCATGGCCCAAAATAACTGTAAGTGACCCGTTTCCTTCAAAATCTTTTTTTAAAGATGAATTATGTTTTCTGATATGCCGTGCATGACGAATATAGGGTTTTCTCCTCTTCCAGTGCTGTCTAGAGATATTCATCTCCGCCGCTCCCACAACAACATCCCCAAGGCTCGGATGAGGACTCTTAAGATGAGCATCGTCATCGTGACTTCATTCATCGTCTGCTGGACCCCGTACTACATGTTAGGCCTGTGGTATTGGTTATTTCCTGATAAAATGGAGGAAATGGTTTCACATTCAATGACTCATATGCTGTTTATCTTTGGTCTCTTCAACGCCTGTCTGGATCCAATCACATATGGTCTCTTCACCATTCATCTTCACAAGGGTCTTAAAAGATGTTGTCCAACTTTCACCAAACGGACTGAATTGGAAAACAACACGTGCCTTGTACAAATGAATCGCCTGTCGTCTCACCGGCAGATGGTCTCTAGTAGTCACAATACAGACACTGAAGGAAACCACAGCATGAAAAGGCCAATCGTCCCAGTGAGCAAGATCTAATGGCTTGATGAATTGCAATGAAAGGAATGAAAGGAATATTCCAGCACTGAGTTTAGTCTTTCTCCAGATACAGCCAGTTTTATGATGTTGCTTAGAAAATATGTAGCTCCTTTCGCAGACAAATATGTTTGTTTCCGCTGCAATGAAGTAATCGATAGAGTATTATTGCTTTGCCTTGGTTTTCTCCTGCATCACTGATCAGATTTGACAAAAAGCTGCAGAGTGGTGCATGATGCCTTTTCCCCCTGTGATTGGCTGAGGGTCTCCCTGTACATCACACAGAATATCTTACACACTGCTGATCCGATATTCCTATGAAGCTTAAGGGCTTGTGGGGAAAAAAATCAGGCCCAAATGGTGACAAATCTGCTTGAAGTTCCTATAAATTGATTTAAAATGTCTTTCACAGATATTTTCTAGTATCTTTCGGATAAAAGTCCTTAAAAGGACTTTGATACACAGTTTGAAAGGCTGTCACACTCGTGGACACACACACATTTGGGCTTTACTAAGTGGATCTCAAAATATCCTGTAAGAAACAGCAGAAACAAATATGTGTGCATTTGATTTAAGATTATCAAAAATATAATATGCTGTCTGTTGTGTGGCTTCTCTTTTATGTTTACATGTTATGTGTCAAATGTGTATATTGTTGTTTTATTGGGAGTGTTTGCCCTACAGTAAACTGCTGCTGTTCATTGCTTATTGGAAACTGCTCTTGAATGTAATTTGTAATGTTGTGTTTGTAATGCTGTGATTTTCTTTCGTTACAAACCTTATGACATGAACATTATCGACCACAAAGGCCTTTTAAATAAATGTTTTGCCATACAATTCCATGTATTGAATGTCCCTGCGCTGCATGTTGTTGAAGTGCTATTGACTGTGTAAATTGTCTAAGATCAATTCTGTATTTGCTGTGTTGCACAAATCACACTGGAGTCAAAACGTTATGAAATACACGGAAATGACCCATAATGCCATTTGTTATACTTTACATTTCTATTTGTGTTAGTAGTGTATTATGTTGTGGATTGTATTGCTTTGTGAGACCAAAAAAACTGCTTAATTGAAAACATTGATATTGTAAGGTTAGCAGTAAACAATAGTTTTTCTAATATGTAGGTGCAAAAAAGAGAGATCAATAGGCTAGCATTTGTTTGTTTGCATGATATCGTTTATTTCTTGCAATGTATGGAAGATGTTGTGATGTATACTTGCAATTTGTGGAATACAAAAAAACTGCCTCTATTCCATGCATTGGGCGAAGCACAAACAATGAGCTGCCTTTTACTGAGAACGGCTGCATTTATCATTACCTGGAATATCTATATCAGAGGAGAATATTTGCAATGGCTAAAAGCAATTGGCATTTCTTGGTATCTCAATACACAAACCTAAAGTCAAGACCAAAGACATTACTGATATAGATCCTCTGAATAACTTTCTTTTTCTTATACAATTATATTATGTTACTTACCCTTTGCCATTTAGGCATTATGGCCGCATACCAACACGATTGTTGAGTGGCTCTAGTAGACAAATGGACATGATCTGTAACATTTGTTTTTTTTTGTTTTTTGAATATTCAAACGGATACCGTCCCCCAAAACAAAAAAGGTAGTTCAGTAATTATTATTTTCTGAAGTGTGGTCCATTAAGTTGCCATTGTGGAGCCTTCAATCATATCGCTGATGGAGATCGCCACGTCATTGTCATGGAATAGTAGATGTTCAAATTTCCAGGACTTCACCTCGATGTGAGCAATTCTGGCAGCTGCTGATAGAGATCATGCGATATGATGGAAAACTCCAGAGCAGCTTTTATAAATGAACCTGCCGGTGACTTTTCAAATGCTGTTTCCAAGGTTATGAATGAACACAGTTATCTTGTCTCTAACACTGCTAACATTTATTCTTGTTGACGAAAAAATCCGGCACAGTTTACCGCAAAAACCCTCAAATGTTGCATTTACACAAAATGTACAACTAACTGCAGAAGATGCCCCTTTTAAAGATTACTAGATGTTTCAATCCATCCTTCAACGCCAGCATTCAAAGTTGAGGTCAGGCCACCCTCTGCAAGCCCAGAGAGGAATAACACTCATTGATAATAAGGCAATTTTGTTCTCTGACTATCTAAGAATTTTTGAAAAGCTATTAAATTGAAATGAAATGTCCTACAGTGACAGGATACCATATCAAACCACTCTTTCACTTTGTTTAATTGGGGATTTAGTTGGATTCAGAATTCCTTTGTAACCATTAGGATTATCTCTTCGGTGTTCACTGCCAAAAAAGTGATTCTTCCAAAAGCAATTATTAGGAATGTGTACGATGAAAGTGCTACAGAGGATTATATCGATCAAGTGACATTGTTTTTATGATGTATTAAAAAGGTGTAACCATGTCAAGATATTAAATATTGTTATCTTTCTTCAGTTAATCTCAAGTGCAATTTCATTGTGAGAGATATTCATGCAAAGCTGCTTAAACTACAAATGTTGTCATTTTCTACAGATATACACTAGAGCTGTTACCTGGATAATGAAGTGTTATTTGGTGTTATGAGCATTTCCATTCACCAGATGTGAACCACTTGTGTTTTAGCATGATCCACATTTTACATCACAATCACTACAAAGCTAAGAGGATGATGACTCATGTGACTTGCTGAAATGTATGAAATATAACTTCAATTTGCCTTGCATCCATATCATATACAATGAGTGCCAGTTATGTGAGCTGTCATGAATACGTAAAAGTATAATTAATCTCCTCCAGTGTTGTTGAGAAGAATTGAAAGTATATGTCTAGTACAGCTTCTGTTCCCCGCAGAGAGCAGCGCACTGTGGCTGAACCTGTTAAAACTGACAGGATGTCGCTGACAGGTACATGCTCAGGTATGCACAGAGAAATACTCGTTAGTGACCTTGAGCACATAGCCCATGCTACATCATGTAGCGATGACATTCATCTCAGCAGATCCAGCTCAAGGAAGTCGTATTGCTGCAGTGACACTATTAAACCAAAACCTAGCAGGAGATCTTGCACCTGTCATGGAGATACTGCTTTATACATTGACTAGCTTGTCTGATCTTGCTATAAAACCTAACATTTACCGATCAAATCAAAGGATGCATGTCTGGCAATGGGTGCACCACGTACAATGCAAAATGTTCCAGTTTATTGTTTGTGGCAGAAGCAGAAGCATTAGCAGTCAAAGTGAGATTGATTATACACACACATTATTTATTTTTAAATAAATTGTTATCCATGTGGAGAAAAAAACCGGCCAGAACAAAAAATTATAAAGAAAATAACAAAATTGCACTGCACAGTATGGATAAGAAGCACCGTTAAGGAGCATGCGTCATTCAAACATGCAATTAGCCTTTAGAAATAAAAGAGCTCATTCAAAAGGCAAAAAAGACCGGTGTTGAACGAAGGCTCCGGTGTGACAGAGGTCATTCATACCGTGAATTTATGTCAACAGCAGAATTTCTTTATGGGTCCCCGCACATCGAGTCAGCCAAAAGAAAATCACGAGACATTTATTCAGTCCTTTAGTTTATCAAATGGATATTCAAACAATGATAATAATAATAAGTTTCATTTATAACGCACTTCATATTTGAAGTGAATGAGAGCTCAATCCAAGGGCAAACTCATGATCTAATAAACTTTTAATTTCCTTTGACTCCAGAGATCCAGTCAGTGTTACGCTGACTAATCATTTTTTGATCTGCTGCACAATTCATTGAACCCAAGATTCTTTACTTTTTGGCCCAAGTTAGCAGAATGAGTTAGTTTGCTCAGCAGCTGTTTTCCACACAGTCAAGCTGTGCTAACTGCATAGCAACGTGTCAGGCAGTATACAGCAAAGAAAACATCTGTTTTGGAACATAAGCTATATTTAAGGGCACAAACAGCAAAAAACCTGTGCCTATTAAACATGATCAAAATAACCCAACCACTGTTAGAACAAGGATGCATTCAATATATAATTAATTATATAGGATATTTGCACTATTTGTGGCCATACACCAATATTTCAGTCAGCACCAAGTCTTCTTTGGCATCACACTTTGTTAAAAATGAAAATAACTTTAAAAACACAACTTCATTTGTAAATCACAAGTTTTAGAACATGTTTGTATGAATAAAAGGAAAAACAAGATGGAACAGGACATTCTGGAGTCAGTGGAGTCATCTTTGACAACCGCCTCTCCCAACATCGAGCTGAGGAAGATGTGCAGCTTATTAAGCCTCTGGATCATCACACGAGGTCCAATACTGAGAGAGCCTCAGGTACTTTGTGCCCACCGCTGTCAGACTACCAGCAGAGACCACAGACTGTCAGCATTGAACAACAAGGGGCGATGATGTGTTCAGTAGTTTTGTGCTGTGTGTGTGTGTGTGTGTGTGTGTGTGTGTGTGTGTGTGTGTGTGTGTGTGTGTGTGTGTGTATATCTGTGTCCATGCCTAATCTTGCCCTCGACTTGAACCATCAGTCTTGTTTTTTCAGGGCTCATTTATTGCCAAGGACATCGGTGGTAATTAATAATTTATTGAAACAGTAATTGACTGTTTTATACTGTCATTGACTCAACAGTTGCTTCAGTATGGACTCTTGTTTACCTTAAGGACTAGGAATTAGTATTCATTCAATGAAACATGACAGCTGTGGTCGCTGCAGACACACCTGGCAGAGATCTGCACTTTTTTTTGTTACTATTATTATAACATTTGACCTGCTATCCTATACATCAAACTTACTAAACTGTACAATACCTACATGTATTACTATACTATGTTACAACATCATCTTCTATTTTAATACGTTTGCACTTTGCATCATTACTTAATTTAAAACATATGTTTTACTGGTGTTCACTGTAACCATATGCATAAACTCTACTGATACTATCACTTTAACTTGTCAAACTATAACTTTGTCTTTATTTGCTCTTGTATATTTGTTGTATGGATTCAACTCTTAGTTATTTGTATTTGTACTTCTCTGCTAATATTATCTGTACTTATTTCTGTTTGCTGCTGCAACACCTGCATTTCCTCTCTGTGGATCAATAAAGACTTATTTGATCTTATCCTGAAAACCCAGCTGGAGTTGCCAGAATTGGAGGCTATTTTATAGCCTGCCCTACAGTATATCAAAGCAGGTGGAAGTAATTTGACTCACTTTGAATGTATACTGATGCTGTTTTTGATACAATTTTTTGTGTGCATAAGTCACTCAAAATGTGGAATACTGATGTCATATCACAAACATACAAAAAGACAAATGTTTTACACATCTTAGCTAGCTAGCTTACTAAAAGGATTTACAACGTGCTTTAAAAAAAATCTGTATATGCCACTGGCCGTTTGTGATGAAGAAGCCAAAAAAAGACGTGTGTGAGTGTTCCACAGTGTTTGATGAACTCATTTTCATTTGGAAACTCTAAGGCAAGATAAGGACTGAAGATTGTAACTGAAGCTGTTTTGCCAAACTTCACATAGTTCAAGATGTCAGCGGCTGGGTTTTAGCTTTTAATTCGCACCCCTCCAACCTGAAATTCTCCTATTAAGTGTCTCTGAGGGTAAAGTTGCAGAGAAGAGCCACTGTCTAACTTCCTGTAGATCAGGGGTGGGGGACCTTTTTCCTCTCAAGTGCCATTTCAATTTTTTCAACATCCTCCGAGGGCCATACAAATTATTGACCTCTGCTTAAAAATACTAAAATCACAGCCCATTCATTTCGCCTTTCTTGCTGTGCAAAGAAAAAGCAACCTCTTAATCCAGATATCTTACCATGACTCACGTATGCATGCACGTGCACGGTTGTGGCATGACCACCAAAACAGAAAGATATGGACACAAGATGTGTGCAAATGTATTTAGTTTCCTATCCATGTGGACATGATTTAAAGACAAGTTGAAGTTATGTTATAAGTGCTGGATAATCACTTGTATCCACTATGAAGGATGCAACAGGGGTGATTTGACTAGATACTATTTAAATTACACGTCAGTACGTTTCAACATCAGCAGAATATTCTTTGTATACATTTAGTGTAATTTCAAAGGAGATAAAGCTCTCTCACTGTACATTCCACATTGACACCTTATCCAATCAATACACCAATAAGCATTGTGTACCAATCATCAGTGTGTAAATGTATCAGGATGGCTGTCAAGCATCCTACTGATCACTCTTTAAAGTGTATACATTTTGTATTCAGGGATTAAGCCGCACTAAACATGAAGCTGAAACTAGATTAGGTGAATCAGAAAAATAGAATCACTTAATAGCAATGAAGCGGAAAACAAGAAGTTAAACTACTAGATGCTTAATCAACAATAAAGTAAAATGTTATAAAAGATCCTGAGTAGCATAATACATTTACCCACACAACTATTTAAAATTCAGGCTGTCATCATCTGCCTCACTTGCATTATCAAGCTATTTGTTCTCCTCGATCTGTTTGTTAACGCTGTTGACTGAGATCACTTGTTGTGGGCACAACAACGTGACAGGACCCTGAGAGAGAAAAGCACGAGTCACTCTGAGTTCAACGTCGCACAAACTCATTAACCCTTCTGATCTCAAATCCCACGGAGTGATGAGCTTTGAAGGTTTTTGATTAGATGAGGATGAGGAGGCTCACGTTGATGAAGAGTGTCACGAATGCTGCTGTGTTACTGTTTTTATTTTAAATGTATTACTGTGTTATCATTTTCTCCCTTTTAAGCATGCTTGCTGTTATATACGTACATTTTTATAAAAAAATCTTAAATTCTTCACATTGAAACAGATTTCAACTACTTTTATATCCCCAAGCATCCACAGTTTGTTTGTTTACATTTGGAGAAAGATCATTGCACTGCAATAAACAAGGTCATCTTGTGACACACTCAGAGCATGCATCCCGTATAAATAATGCATGGGAAAAGTATGGAATATTTGCATTTCCTTTATATCATCATTTTATAACCTTGCAAGCAATTTTCAAAATGACTTTAATTGGTGCAAGAGGAGCAGACAAACGTTGACTTTGTCTGCTACTCCCACGTGATGTCACTGCTGGCCTCATTTTCACTAAAAGTTGGAGATTAATGTATCTCACTACTGCATGTAGTCATTTTCAAATTAGACTGATCAGCCCTTAGGGAACTTAGTTAATTCATTTGTCGATGTGCCAGTNACAATTTCACAGACATCACTGATTGGATTTTGAGGAAACTTGGGAAAGTTTTGCATCTCTTTACTGCATTTCAACATTTCCAGAATTACAATGCTGCCTTAACATGGGCTATAACACCCAGAACTCTTACTGCTTGCTGAAGGGAGCTGAAATTCCAACCCAGTCTCACAGCATTTCATGTTATAGTCACGACATTTAATCTATTGATTCGTGTTCACCAACACGATTTTCCCCTTTTTTTCGTTTCACACAGAACGATTTTAAAAGCAATGTATTTCTATTGGTAGTATGTTTCGTGCCTGCACCACATATTTTTGTCTGGTCGGGTCTTGGAAGACCAGAAGCTGTGTGGTTCATAAAAACATTTTCTTACTCAATATCAAGCCATGTCAGACTTTTTTGCTGTCCGTGAGGAAAATAAATGGGGCTCAGAATACTGAAATATGTATTTTTTAAATCTTTTTTTCCTTCTAATTTATTATTCTGTTCTAAATAACACACTGTTATTTATAATATCGGGCTTTTTTGCCGTCCGTCAGGAACTGAATTTCAAAATAAAGTCACCAGAAACAGACGTAGGCGATACACACCCACTGAACTGATTACCCAAGAAAATCGTGTTGGTGATCACGAATCAATAGATTAAATGTCGTGACTATAACACGAAATGCCGTCAGACTGGGTTGGAAATTCTTATCACTGTTATTTGAGGATTAAAAGAATTGTGTGATAAAGTATTAAAAAAACATACAAATTAGAAGAAAAAAAGCAACAAACAACCCAAGAGATGGCTGAGACAACAAATAATACCTGAAACCCAGTGAGACTCACATGATAAGGCATACAATTTGTAATTATACTGTCATTACCTCTGTGTTACAGCAAGGAAATGAGTACTTGGAGCAATCAAACCTTCTATTCTGTTCTTCACTTATCTTTGCTTACCCAATTTATAAAAAAAGATTGACCACAGACGATTGGGAATGAATGGAGATTTAAGGAACTCTGATTACGCTGTTGCTGTCGATGTATACAAATAAAGAAGGGCATTACAAGACAATCAGAAATAGTTTTTCCTCTAATTTACTCTTTAACCATACACAAACCACGTTCGTTTTCCATTTCGAAAAAAAGGCAATCAAAAAGGGTAAATCAAAAAAAATCCTGAGGCTCAAATGATCGATGTGTGAAATTAGACCTAGTGCCCACGGGGAAGGCAACGTCCTGACACATCATGGTCTACAGCTCCACTATCTGCTGCATGAAAAAAAACTACAGACAGGAAAGAAGACAGAGAGAGACAGCTGGCCAGTATCAACAACAAATCTGTGGTGTCTGAAATATTTGCTACCTCAGACAGACAAATTAATTAATAAGGAAGACTGATCCAGTGGGAAAGTTATTACACATTAGGCACAAGTTATAATAATTACAAGGATAACTGATAGTGCAGCAAGCACCGATGACAACTCATATTATTTTGCATGACATTGTGAGGTGGCTGATTTGAATACCTTTGGTTTGTTGTAATTGCTCGTGGTTAAACTGCGTAATGTGGTGTCACTCACATTACCCATATATACTGTACATGTACGACTACGTATATCTTCACAATGCACAAACTGTTCCTTGCATTAACTTCGCAAGATTGTGTCTGTATGCACGCACATATATTGTAATTCATCGTGACTTGGTTCACAGCTCCTAATTACTTACCTACAGTTCTCTCTGTATGAATTCCTTTTCTCTCCTCGTTTTGTCTCTATCTGTTTGCATTAAAGGTGCACAGATTCTGCACAATGGAAGTTTTAGTCTTCAGTGTTGAAGCCAACATGTGAATAAAGCATCCATTCACTCAAAGTCACTCTAAAAATGTATGCACATTGAATTTGTTACAGAAGTTGTAGGCTTATTTTCGTGGGCATTCTCAATATTTACTGCAGTGACTGTATGTCTTTCCATGACTGATTTACCTTGGCATTTACAGTGAACTTTGGATGCTATTAATACATCCACACTCAGTTAACTACTATAAATGTCAAATAGTTTTATACCACCCTATGAAGAGTTTGTATGAACCATATCATAATATGAGGTTGTAGATCAATATGTGTTGATTTTTAAATAACTGATCTTACTTAAATTCACATCAGCCAGTAGAGGAACGTAATTAAGTACATTTACTCAAGTAATGTACTTTAGTACCATTTAGAGTTACTTGTACTTATTCCAACTATTTGAATGAACATAACATTTTTGTAAGCTTATATACTGTACTTTTAGCTTATAAACAATATAAATCAACTAATAAATAAACATTACCATATAATCATTAGTTGCTGTGATAAACCCATTAATGCATCAATAATCATAATTCAGTAAATGTATATATCATTCTGAAACACAAAACAAGTAACCCTTTTAGTGCTATACTATTTTATTTTTGATTGCAGTTGCAATCTTTTACTAAAGTAATACTTCTTCCACCTCCCACAGCAGCCTCAGGAATGTAGTGAGGGAACATTTGGCTGAAATATGTGTCAAAATACTGTAGTTATTACAAGCCACCATGCAATAACAACAGTATTTTGGGTTTTCAGCATGTCACCTGAGTCAGCTGGGTCGAGTGAGAACTTGGTGCCAGACTGTACGATATCAGCGCTGATGCTTGTCAGACTGTGGGGTGAATGTTTTAAATCCTGGAGCAACAATGTAAGTAAAAATAAAGAGACCCAAGCAGAGACATGTCATAAACCTTTTTTCGTCAATCTGCATCCTGAGCCATGCCATGCTATATTCAGATGGGTTGGTGTGTAGGAAAGTTTTAACAGCAGTCACATTGCACAGAGAGAATTGTGTGCAACATCTCTAACACTGTCAGAATGATGATGCAGGCTGTCCTTAGAATTGGTGGATGTGTCCCTTAATGTGTTTTGGGATCACCATGTTGGATTAAAAACCAGAAGTGTGTTTTTCCCCACTATTGTGAATTTGTGGTTGTTATAGCCCAAAAAGAGACCATGTATCTGCTCTCAAATTATCAGCTGTAGCAGAGATGAGCTCACACTGATGACTTAAGACATGTTTTAGGTCTGAATAGCAGTTCACAGTTTTAGTGTCAATGCAAAAGCGTCACAGACTAAATTAAAGGTCAGAAAGACTAAAAGCTGTGTGTGTAATTTGCTGTCACTGGTTTGACAAAGACAAGCCTCAAACTTGCTCACAGGTCTCATTGAGAATGTAAGCTAAAGCAATAATAAACTTATTTATAGATATTCCACTAACCTGAAGAGAGCTGTATGAAGAGCTTATAAATAATGACTGACACAAAGGAGCGGGTGGTGAAAAAGAGAAAAAGATTTAAAGCACTTGCATTCCAAATAATTAATCAAGAGGAAATAATGAAATGTGCAGCCATAAAACCATGAAACACTCAGCTGATTGTCGCTATTTAAGAAACGGACACTGACGTTTCAGCCCCTCTTTCCAGTTTTGCATGTCTGTTTTGCAAAAGTCATTCACATAGCAGTCACACAACAGATCAGCATTTGTCTGTTTTTATTAGGTTTGCAAATCACCTGTGACACTCACTGTCTGGCTGAGCTCAATTTTGTATTTACATTTATTTGCCAATACATTCATTTGTTGAGATGGTTTTCAATCTTAGATTTTCATTTGTTCATTTGGGAGAAGATACATTTTCCCTATAGATAAATTCAAATGCAAGACTCGGTGGTGAATGCCAGAGTGCAGTCGGTCTCTGCGAGACCTAAACACACACGATCTGGATGTATCTGGGGAGATTGTTTGATGCATCGAAGAGCACATCTTGTGCCCTGTCGGCAAATAACCCTTCAAACTGTTCAAAGAGTTAATTCCAACTATTATTAAGTCTAGTGTGATAGAATGTTTTTTATCCATTACTGCTTCGTGGAAAGAATATTTTTTTCACCAGGTCCTTGTTGATCGGCATACGTGAACAAATAACACATTAACTACTTCACTCTTTTCAACATTACATCTCATGTCCTTCTCTTATTCAAAGACTTTGAAGCAGTAATACAAATCTAGAGTTCAAGTATAAGTGCATGATATAGCATCATCTATTAATAACTTGTGTACAGTACATCCATTTGTTATTTTGAAGATAAAGACAGAATAATAAATTAATTAATAAAAGAGGCTAAGCCAGTGTGACAGGCAAGAAATAATAATTAGAGAGAGAGTGCAGTAATGTGACACCAATTAAGAAATTAGTCCTTAAAGCGAGTCATTGCAAGCTTTCAGGAAGGACTTAGGAATGCTTCAATCTTCTGTTTAGAAAATAATTGTCATCAGTTCACGATGAGTGGTATTTGAAACCCCCTATTCCCCACTTGAAAGGGATGAGGCGTCTACCGGACTTTGGGAACAAGATTTCACTCCAGTGACACAGCAAACACAGAAAACAAAAGAAGACATTTTAGAATTTGTAAATATGTAAATAAAGCAGATTCTTTTTACTTGACTTTTTTCTGGAAATGTTGACAAATCAAATTAATTATTATTTTTAAACAAGAAACTATTATGTCCTCCTTTAACAGAGGTATTCAATGAATAAAATAAGACTTCACTATTAATGCTTCGACTAAACAAATGAAATCTTTATAAGACATTACTTATTTCTGAAACAAGAAATCTTCTTTCTAAGCTAAATAAACAGTGCGTCTAAGCTCTGAATGTGCCGCACAATTAAAGCACCACATTGAAACCACACAAACAATGCTGCGCAGCGCCGCTCGCGCTCTAACAAGACACGTGCATACACGCAAACAATTTAACAGAACATTCACCAGCGGCTCTGCGGAGCTCTCACAGCATGATCGATGTGATCTTACCGGTTGCCTGTCCTGACTCGGTAGAAAAGCCTCCCGTCTACACGCTTCCGTCTACTAGGATCGCACACAGAGATTTAAACCCTTTTTGAGGATGCAGCACTGGGCTCTGTAATTAGGGTGATTACACCCAGCTTGCCAGAGGAGGCAGGACTGCCTGCGATCATTACACCTGTTGTCTATATTAATTGGTGGTTTGTCTTTAAATGAAATATATGGATATTTGAACTTCATTATTAGGGATTCCCAAACCTCTCAGGTGCTACGCATGTCAACGAATGGGGCACACAGCGCAGCAGTGTAAAGGACAGCTAAGGTGTGCGAGATGCGGAGGAAAACATGAGTATGGAAAATGTGAAAAGGATGCAAAGGTTAAATGTTGTAACTGCGGAGGAGATCACAGTGCTGCGTTTGGAGGATGTGAAGTGCNCAAACCACAGTGAACAATAGTCAAACATGAACGAAGAAGCTGATGAGACCGCTTTGGTTGGCCCCGTGGATGGGACATTTTGTTTTAAAAAACGGACGGATGGAAGCGTCAATAAGAGCACGGTTGTTTGCAAATTATGCAAAAAGGAATTCGCATATCACCGCAGCACATCAAGCCTCAAGTATCACCTCAATGCAAAACATATACAGCTAGCGTGGAAGCTAGCGTGGACGTTAGCCCGACTCGGAGTACAAGGACCCACACCCAATTCGCGTTGATCAAACAGTGGCCTATGCAACAGAGAGATTTTATTTTTCATCAGGATATTGGAAGAATAGGAGGGATTGAGGTCAATCACTGGCTACTTTTTTATTTTATTTTAAATGGTACAGTACACTTTATGTTGAACTATTTATTATGTTGTTGGTGCAACTGGCACTTTATGTTGAACTGTTTATTGTTTTGGCCAAGGTTATTGAGAGAGTTGGACTGAAATTGATTAGATTTTTTAAATCAACTGTTGGTAAATCAACAAAGTCTGTTATGGCCTCTGAAGCAACAGAGAGATGTTTTCTAATAGTCAGGGTTTCCAATGTTCTGAATGTACTTGAAAGTANTGACTTTTTTCTGGAAATGTTGACAAATCAAATTAATTATTATTTTTAAACAAGAAACTATTATGTCCTCCTTTAACAGAGGTATTCAATGAGTAAAATAAGACTTCACTATTAATGCTTCGACTAAACAAATGAAATCTTTATAAGACATTACTTATTTCTGAAACAAGAAAGCTTCTTTCTAAGTTAAATAAACAGCGCGTCTAAGCTCTGAATGTGCCGCACAATTAACGCACCACATTGAAACCACACAAACAATGCTGCGCAGCGCCGCCACAGCATGATGGATGTGATCTTACCGACTGCCTGTCCTGACTCGGTAGAAAAGCCTCCCGTCTACACGCTTCCGTCTACTAGGATCGCACACAGCTACTATTTAAACCCTTTTTGAGGATGCAGCACTGGGCTCTGTAATTAGGGTGATTACACCCAGCTTGCCAGAGGAGACAGGACTGCCTGCGATTATTACACCTGTTGTCTATCCTACTAATTGGTGGTTTCTCTTTAAATGAAACATATTTGTAGCGTTTATGATTTAAATTCGGAATAAAGTTGAGATATTTTGTTATTCTATGTATCCATATCTATTAATATTCGACTACTTGTAATCTGTTTTTTATTTTATATTTATTAAAGCCTTAGGCTCTGTTTGACTTTACAATATCTCATAATAAGGTGCCATTTCTGAATAAAGATTTTGGTCCC
This sequence comes from Notothenia coriiceps, assembly GCF_000735185.1. Lineage (NCBI taxonomy): Eukaryota > Metazoa > Chordata > Actinopteri > Perciformes > Nototheniidae > Notothenia > Notothenia coriiceps. The sequence goes on along the minus strand of NW_011369250.1, from coordinate 365,480 downwards.
TGTAATAATTAAGCTACACATTAGATTCAATGGTTTGTCATTAAACATAATCTTCTTTTACTGTAATTCAAATGCTCTTGATTGTTGAATAGGTGCTTTACAGTACATGTTTATGCTGCATATATGAAGCTGTCAAACTATGTAGTTGAGCAGCTCTATTTCACCTACCTTAGAAATAAAACAATTATTTAAACCTGTTTTTGTAATAAGAATTGAAACCTCAGTAAAGTAAGTACAATACAAATATCACTCACAACATTGCACGCACCACATTGTTCTTCATTGAAGTGTTTATCTGGAAACACTATTCAAGCTTTTGTCCCAGAGTTATCAGTTGAGGTTACTTATAAAGCAGTTGCAAAATCCAACTATTGATTTGAAACTGTCAAGAAATAATCATTGTCTTTGTTTTGATTGCCTCTCTGCCTTTAAGCCAGATGTTCTTATTCTGGGCACGTTTCTCCCACCAGTTGAGTAATGTCATGGCATAAAGATTGACAGCTCACATATTGGAGGCTCCTCTTGTGTTGCCATATATATGATAACGACAGACGGACATAAGGTTTAGGAAAACATAGAAGTGTGAAGTATAATGGAAGAGCTAAAAGCCACTTGTCTTAGTCAATAAACTCCTGCAGCAGCTCCTAGTTGTTTTCCCCTGCGACTCAATAAAGAAATATCCACTGTGGTCTCGAGGCTTATATGTCAGATATTTGAAACGACATGCTGTATTGCAAAGAGTCATTGCCCGCTGAAATATATTGAAAACCAAAATGTGTTATCCTTCCTTAAAAAACACAACGTACAAGTCTTACAGCTTTATTGAATATGGTATAGTTGTAGCAATTTAAATTCTTTAACCCAACAAATATCTATGAAGATTGGGATTGGGGTTTGAAGGACATGGTTATTCACTCAAATGTGTAGCTAATCCTCAGGTTTTGCTTCATGGCCCTGAGCAATTTTAAAGCTTCATTGTCTATGAATGTGTCTTATTCTCAGGCTTCTCTTGAAAATAAATCTCTATCTCAATAATAAAAAATGGAACTGTCAAAGACGCTTTTGTAAATTGGTGAACGATTTTAAATGGAATTTATACAGTGTTTTTCTAGTTTATCGAGCATGCACTTTACAACAGACACATTCCTACACTAATGGCAGGGGCTGCCAGGCTGCACATCAGGAGTGGTTTGGGGTTCAATGTCATGCTCCTGAGCATCCCTTGATAAAAGCTGTTTTAATTTGCTCCATTTGTAATCCATAAATAAAGATGAGATAAGACAAGACGAGCCTTTCCTGATCCTGGGAAATTCAGCTGCAGCAGAAGCACAAAGAAGCATGGAAGAATGTAAAAGTCAATAGATAAAATTCATGATCTTAATATAATGCATAATAAGCAGTACATACAATAAGTGTGTAGGAGTAACTGTAGCAATATTATATAGTATTTTACAAAATAAAACAGCAATTATTGTTCATATTAGTATAGTATAGTATAGTATGATATAAACTGTATACGTTTAAGTAATTGAGTGTAACATGAAATATACGTAGTTCAGTGTAGATAATAGTCTAATATATAACAAATTCTAAATATAGCAGTCTGGTGTCATTGCTCTTGGATCAGTTCTTGTACGTCAGCACTCCAGGTGTGGTGGAAGACATCATTAACCCCACACAAAGCCTCACAGAGCTTTCTTTATGGGGGTGCGAATGGCTTCTTTAGAGTGCCATCGATGTCCGTTTTTATGTACCTGCAGCCTCTTCCTGTGGCACTTTGTCACAATTATGTTTTTGTGTTAATTTGTCAAACAAAGCATGTAGAAAGTGCATGACAACACTAAGGCAGTGGTGTTAGTGATATTGAAGTTGTTACCATAAGAACCACTCCAAAGTAGTACTTAGAGCCATTGACAAATCTCTCTCTCCCTTTCTCTGTCTCAAGAATTACAAGACTAAAACGTTGCACAATTTGGCCAAAAACATACAGAAAGCTGCAGATGGATATTTGCTAATAACAGAGCGAATCAGCCCAGTACGCCCTCACATTCACTAAACTCTTTGCTTAGTATCTACTTTATTTTCTGTTGCTTGTTTAAGAGGCTTTAAATGGGCTGTCTCCTTCTTACATTGCTGAACTCCTACACTCAACCCTTCTGGTCCTTGAAAGAGAACTCTTAGCTGTGCATTGCAGCTGTTGAGGCAGAAGTTTGAGTGACATTGGGTGTTTGAGGTTGTAAACCCCGATTATGTAATTGCCTCCCACACTTTATCAGATCTGCTCCCATCTCTGACACTTTTAAAAATGTTCTCCAACTATTTTTTTCCTATTTGGCCAAATAGTGTAGCTGACATGCCTGTAAAGACTTGCCTGTTAATGCATTGTGGTGTTTGGGTGTGGGTATGTGGGCAATTTGTGGTCTGGTCTGGTCTATCGATCGTTTTATATATATCTATATTTCTGTTCTTGCACATTAATCAACTTGACCTCCCACATGAACATATGCTAATTAATATGAGTCACTTGGTGTGCCCACGTAACAATGTAAACAAATGCTACATATCTTATACCTCCATGATTGAAAGCACAATTAACATAAATCCCCTAACTAAAGAGAGTGTCAAATGTAAAACATATAGCTACGTCTACTGAGATTTTAAGTTACTTTTGTTCATAAACCTTTTGATAATGTGCTTAAACCCCAAAAGCAACTTTTATAATTGGGCATGAAAATTATCTCAAAAGAGTTGGATTGTTTTTTGGAATTAGCTTTTCCTTTTTATCTTAATGAGCTTTTTAGCTTTTTCCAATGTCAACATTTCTTTCACAAAATGTACTTTTAATACTCACCTGCCTTGTTAAAGAAAATACTTTCATGTTGGCTAACGTTAATGCTTTTATGGTCCAATCTGGATTCTATTAAAGCTTTTGTTCAATTCCTCTTTGTAGAATACAGAAATAAATAAGGATTGGTTGTTGGATGGAAGAAATGACAGAGTACTTGTTATGAGTAATGTATGACAGTGGGCTTCTTTGAGCTGCAATTTTCTGTGTCTATATAAAACTCAAGAACTCAAGACGAGGCTTAATGTCTGTGGTGTTACAAAAAGTACAACACACATACAAAACACGTTGACACGACTGAAATGCATTGTGTTTTGAAAGAACAGAATAAAAAACTGTAATGGTACTCGGGTTAAAAACAAGACTGTGGACCATGCAGACAGATTGTAATATACGTTTTTTATAACATTCTCAGGAAAGTACCCAAACGGGATTGTCTTGCCATTCCCAGACAATAGCAAACAACCTTTAAAATAACCTTACTGCAGTATCACTTTAAAATAAAGAGTTGTGCGTAGGAATAAAACTGACTCATTACAGTACATGTCACTTGTTAGACGCTTCTATCCAAAGCGACTTACATACATTCAATACTGTGGACAATTCCCATAGGAGCAATTTGGGGTAAAGTGTCTTGCCCAGGGACACAACGACATGCTGACTGCAGTGGGACTCGAACTTGCTATCCTCTGATTCAAAGATCAGCACACTAACTCACTTAGCCACAGACTCAACAAACAATATGAAGGAATTTGGCAGCGACACAATATATCAGCTTTTGCTGCGACTACAGAGAGGTAAAGGTGTATTTTCTTAGCACCAGGTTCTAAAAAACAAGGTTGTGTAAGCCTTTGTATGTTAAATTGATTGCTTCATTATTCTTGGTAAAATAGTTAAAAATAAGTCAAATGATGTGATATATCGCTCCCTTTGCAATCAGTATCTGTATTGTGTTCAAGAACAATAGGACAATTAAGTTGAAATAGATGAGGTGTTATTCATCACTTATAATGAATACGGTTTAGAAAGTCATCTTGTCATCTACAACTTTTCTACATCAAAAATCACTTTCACTGACTATAAGACTGTAGATATTACTTAAAATATTGAAGTGAGATGGAAACCAGGCAAATCTGAACATTGTCAGGCAGCCTTAAAATGACATCCAAAGTCTTTCTCTGAAGTTTGCTTCAATTGATGATACATTTGTCTGTGAAATGAAAAAATTATAATTGAAGATCTATAGCACATGAGAAAAAACATTCATCAAGGCCAGATAAGAAATGATTTCAAGGTCACCGTTTCTACTCCAGACCATCACTACAATGGCTTTACTTATATGGAAATAAGTCCAGCTGATAATGCAATACAGAGTGACCTTATCTACAAAGAGCACCCTGGGATTTGAAAAAACACAATTGAGTCTGACCTTCAAACACGTCCATAATACTATAATTAATATGTGGATTTCTGGACAGATGGATGTGGAGAAAACTATTGAAAGCTTGGACAATAAATTAGCAGTTCAGAATTGTTCTCAAGTATTTCATCAGATCATGATCGCCTCACTAAGCTTTAACAAACAAATCAACTGAACCTCACACGTGCTCCTATTTCTTGATAAGATGACAGATGATGTAATCACATGTGGTAGGATGGAAGCAAAAGAGATGGAAGTTCACATTTTAGAGATAACATATTACACAGAAATCCGATAACATTCAATTTGCGTCTAGATCTTTTTTGACACATGAGCTAACTGATTTATCATTAAATGTAAAACTCATCATTTCAGCAAGGCATAATGTGGGCCAGCTAAAATGTTATAATGCTGGATGTTGTATGTATCATTTAAGTATTCACCTTCCATTGTGTATTATGTGTATTGTCAGGAGCAGCCCTTGGCATTTCTGGAGAATGAGGTCCTTTACTCTCTCAGTCACAATTTATTTGCTTAGGATTTAATACGAGGCATTTAATAAGTCAGTTATGTAAAATGTTGTCCGTTATTCTGCAAAGGTTAAAGCTATATCAATAAAGCCTGTTTCATGGCTGAGTTTGAACACTAAAACTGCTTATCTAACTTGTTATAGTGCAAGGTTGAAAGCTGTAAGCAGCATCAATATTGCATTGTGACTCAACCTTGCAACCCTGGAGGAGTACATTATTTTCTTTGTTGAACAATGAGGAATTCCACAATCAAGAGACCAAGACCAAACAAACAGATAACATTTTAAACATAACTGATCAAAAAACTTAAAACAGAGATCCCGCTGTGCTAGTTGGAAATCCACAATTCAACACCGTAAAACAGATAAAATTATGAAAGCATTTCTCACCATTAAAATCACAACTGCGTTAATTTCAAACAATCTCACAGTGAAATCTTTCGGGTCTTTACTGCGGTTATTGAATGAATACACAGGTCTCTCTCAAAGGCTGTCTGTAATGCCACTATTACGATACGATAATACTTTAATAGTCAGATCAAGTCTGAAATTTGACTTGCATCACAGCAGCTCCATGTTTAACATCAACATAGACAAATAATTAGTCAATTATTATTGTTATTATTCAATTTGTGAGGCATGAACATCCATCTTGAATGCTCATGAGTAATGATGGCTAGAGGCACTTTAATTCCGGGGCATGTTTGATTACAATAAAGGTCCCGTCTAGCCCCTTCAGTTTGTGCTTCACACGTATCATTATACATTCAAGCTAAAAAACAATTGCCTTTTTATCATCCAAATGGTTATAAGAGTTTTTGACAGAAATACTTTCAAAACAGGATCAAGTTTTTTAAATAACCTTGAGGTTTAGGAAATAATCGCTGGGTATTAATCTTAATCATTTAGTAAAACTGGTTGGTGTTGATTTAACTGAATTGTTAATCAAGAGGGATGCAATTGGAACAGCAAGAAATACTGCAATGCTGCATTTCCCAAAATGTTATTTTCCAAACAGTCACAGTTCTTATAGGCCTACCATGTACTCACAAATTAGCGTCTTTACCTGTGTATACATAGACTTGGTTTGTCAAACACATGCATTCAGAGAGGAGCTGACGCAGATTGTGGGAGTGAACAAAGTTATCATCTGAGGTGTTAAATTGACTGGCCTTGATGGTTACCTTCACACTTGACTACACTCACTTTGTCCTAAATGTTTTCTCTAAAAGTTAGTTGCCACTGGTTGACCTATAAAGTATGGTCAAGTTTTAAAAAGTAAAAATGCACTGTACCTTACTAAATGTTTCTTTTCAAATGTTCTAGATTTTCAGTGATCCTCCTGCTCTAATGCAGTGGACATGTGTGTAGAGTTAATGGGGGCCATTACCTTTATGTTAATGTTATAAAACTGATACGATTCCAGCTTGAAACCACAATAAATATGAAAGGTTTCCAGCTTGGACAGCTAATGGATTGAACAACATAAAGCTAACCCAAATTGCTAAAGTTGCATTAGTCACAGTGATATATGCCAGGCCAAGGGGCCCAAAACTTCTGGGACCCCAGTGACCTTCACTTCCGAAATGTCAGAGCGAAAAACAGAATTGAGTCAAAATTAGCTCAAAAAACAAAAAAAACTGAGAAGGAAGTGCAAAACAACCACATAGATACGCACAAAGACACAATGGAACCACAAAGTGACTCAAAATTATCACAAATTGACAAAAATGGCAACAAATAGAAGTTTAACAAATAAATCAAATAAAGTGGGCTTGTCCAATGTATGACTGGTGGTGTATTATTTTTTTGTGCCTGCCGAGGAAAGATACATTAAAGACATTTGAACATCATTCATTTATCATTACAAATTCCCCACCAGATATGTGAACTGAAAGATAACCATGTAATTGAGTGACTGCGATAAGGTAATTAGTGTTTGCATCTTCCAACCTTTAGACATGCCAGCTGTAAGCCTCCAGCAGCCTAACTCGTTCATTCAATTCACTGTCACTAATCTTTGTTCCGATACTAGATTATTCATGAGATATGAAGATTTTATGCATCTCCCCTGCTACTTATTACTGTCAAATTCAGAAATTAATCTAGGGAGGCATGTTGCTTGGGATTAATTGGCAGTGGAACAACCCAAATGAATTAACCTTTGAATTGGCTGATTAAATTGTGGTAGTGGGATACAAAATATAGACAATCTTAAAAAGTCAGTTTGAGATCATCTTTTTTGGGGGGGATTAGTAGATCAATCTGTCTAAAGCTTGTGTTATCACCTTCAATCACAGTAGATCACAAACGCTTTAATTGCAATATTTGTTGTATCATACGTAAAAAAACGCACATGATGAATTATGTATAGAAATGTTTCAATAACTGGAGAACATTGAATCCACCCCCAGAAAAGCACTGTGGCCTCTTCAGTCCCTGAAAGATATCTCATCCAGGCTCAAACAATCAGAATGGCTCTTAAACGCCACCTTGTTTGACCTGTTGCCCTCTTGCAAGTGCCAGAGAACCATCATAGCATGAACCACCAGACACAATCACAGCTTCCTCTTTGCCTGGGCCAACAAGCATTGAATTACTTTTCACATACTAGATGCTGGCTTTGTTTCTCGAGTGAAATCCAAATGGATCTTGTGCAATAGTTACAGGTATTGAAGTGCAAAATAAAAAAAATGTCCCAGTTGCGAACATATTTTACTGCAACATTTAAAAGCAAATGTACAGTATTCTGCAAAATGACAATACATGCTTTCTATTCTATTGTTATGTTCTATTCTATTCTATTAATATATAATGTTTGTATTAGGTGCAGTGCATCTATGACCTTTGTGGCAAATGTGATATTTATTTGCATGTGACCACTTCAAAACTATTATAATGCCCCCTATTGTTTAAAACATGCATGCACAGTTTTTAACACTGAATAAAGGCTAATTTGTCTCCAAACCACACAATATTAACTGCAAAATTGTGTGTCACAGTCTTAATTTTTACTCAATAAATATTGTGAATTGTATTATTTAATTGTTTTTATTATTGCTCTTGATATTATTATTACATTTTTTACCTCATCTTGTAAACTTTCAAACAGCGATGCCATTAAACGTAGATTAACCATGGTAACCAGATGTATGAGAAGTACTCAGATCGAGTATTTAAGTGAAAGTACAAGTACCAAAGTGTAGGAATACTCTATTACAAGTAAAAGTCCTGCATTGAAAAGGTTACTTAAGTAAAAGTACAAAGGTATTAGCACCAAAATATACTTAAAGTACCAAAAGTAAAAGTAGGCTACTCATTGTGCAAATTGGTCCATTTCAGAATAATATATCATATTAAATACTTTGCATACTGCAGGGTAGCTTGTGAATTTACTCCAGGTGTAGCTAAAGTCTGATTGAAGTGTTCTTTATATTTAACATAATTAATCCAAATCTGAAAAGTAACTAAAGATAATAAATACATGTTATGGAGTAAAAGTACACAATTTACCTAATAATTGGAGAAGAGTATAAGTATTCATCAGCAATACATTTGAATAATAACTCAAGTAGTACAGGTCTCTGAAAAGTGTACTTAAGCACAGTAGTTAAGGGTAATGTGCTTAAATAGGCTACTTGGATAATTATGAAAGCTAATTAACACTGCTGGTAACCAAGTAACCAATAACGCTCTGGTCCGTCTACCATACCCGTTCGGCTTTGGTCCGTTTGCTAATCTGTCCGTAGTGAAACAAGAAGGTTTGTCTCAACTGCTAGTGTCGCCCAAACCTACCGTGAAACTAGCTTACTCTCAACATGGAAGAAGTTTATAAATCCACATTACCTACTGGAGTTTAAATCGGCAACGTTAGACGAACCGCCGTTGCCGACGTTGTTTATAGTGAGCACGAAGAATTCCCATTATACGGTAGCAAGAAATTTACGCTTTACGTCTTTGAACGAGGGTGCGACTCAGCTAGAACAAGCTGTTCTACTAAGATTTATCAATGGACGCGGTTGTGCAGTTTACCAGCCAAAGTCAAGGAAGGGACCGTATATTCAGGTAAGTCGTGTGTAAAATGTGTGTGGACTAGTCTTTAGTATTCCATGTTGTATATATCAACAGAAAAGTTAGTTGAGGTTGTAAACATGACAAGTGCAGTCTAGACTGACCGTCAAATTTCTATTTTCTCACTGTCTACTTTATTTATTTCAGGGCAACTCAATATGCATGTGCACTGTCGGTGTATTTACTTCGGAACAACTCCGAAAGAAAGGACCTTGTGGCGAAACTCAAAAGTCTGGAAACCAACATGAGCGCTGGAAGAAAACGTGAGTATAAGTTACTGTAACTGAGGAGGGGTCTCTTAGGAGCTTACAGTAGTGACAGTTTGTTCATTACCGAAAACCCCAATTGTTTCTCCCCCCCCCCCAAAAAAAACTAAATCGGCAGGAGATTTACATTCACAGAACTAGATTGTGACCCCTGAGCCCAGTGTGAAACCTTAGTTTAGTTTCATCAACATCAGACATGCTGTAGCGTTCAATTCAAAACAAGGTAGAACTGCACGTTTTCACTTTTGCTTGCTAAACGTTTGAGAAACTAATGGTCAATGAATAATGTTGTTTATTCATTTTAATTTGTCGATAACAACATCCTTACTCTGTCACAACCTGCAATTATAACTCACATTTTTCAATACACCAAACTCTGTCTCAATGAATTCAGTTTATTTCTTCCTATATATCCAGTTGTGTAGACTTATATGCACGAATGCAGGAAAATAAGGCCATCCATCATCAAAGCTTTTTCTTCCCATCCAATTTCAGTCCCTATTTCTTTGTCCTGCTGATTTTCTTTATCAACCCAAATATTTGGGTATCAAGGTCGTGATAAACTGTGGACTGCCCACACGACAGGGACCGAGTTGCAGCCAATATAAACTATAGTTGTTGGACTATCTCAAGCTTTCATAAAGCCCAGTCTATTGTCAATAATAATATAAGCTCATGTTTTTTACGAAAACACTTGAGACAGCACCCTGTGTTCCAGGACATACTACTTTATCTATTCGAATGGAAAAGAATAAACTATGAACAGAGCTTATTTCAGACAATGTTTTCTAAGAACCATTGAACGTCTGATGTTAAAATAGACGAACCTCTCTGTCTTTTGTTTACGATCTCTTAGCACTGGGTTCCCATGGTCATTAAAACCAGGAACAGGTTGTACAGTTTGAACTTTGAACAATCAAAGTTCGTGGAAGATTGTAAAATAACTTGAAATGTCAGCAAAATGTGACATTCTAAACGATGACAATGAATAATGATTGTATGATGATTGATCTTGTATTTTCAGCTGCAAACTAAATGTTAGTAGGATGATGGAAAAACTGAAATTAGTAGCATGCACGATTTATATTGTTATAGAAAAAAACATCTGCCTCGTAATTATTAACCTAAGGGGCAATTTTAAGACCTTCACCCTTGGCACACTTGTGTTTGGAATCAGTGGTGTAAGAGGTGAGAGTAAAAAGGACATTGTAGATGTTCCCCGAATGGCATGGTGAATACACAACATGGTAATCTCCCTGTTTAGCAGAGGCCATAAGTCACCCAGGTTCATGTGAAGCAGTACACTTTTACCCTGAACATATATATTTTATTTTGTAAGTTACTTAATAACATTTTGATAATGTTATAGTGAAGGTAGTTGGTATTTCAGGGGAGGGATGCCGACGTCTGCTTTAAAACACTGCAGGAAAACCTCCATACATTATGCCACTATCAAAACTGCATGAATAGTATTACGTTTTCAAACTGCAACTGCCAACATATTGACAATTTTGCCAAAACACATTGTAAAGTTGACAAGTTGTTCAATCTGAACATTGAAGGACATTTGACATACTTGTGTGTCTACTTATCTGTTGAATGTTTTACAGCTACAACTATGCCTTAATTATCTTCTTCCAGCACATAAACAAACGGTATACAACACATTTTTAGAGATATCTAAAGAATTGTTTCAGGGTCACATTTGCAGTACAAATTGCAATGACAATTTTATTATTTTAATGCTTTCGGAAATGTTACATTCTGTTTTGGCATTGCCAATCATGCCTTTCATCAGGGTCAGGCAAGAAACACTATGTCCCTCTCAGGCTCTCTGTTCCTGTTTGACCTATATATCTCCTTTTGTGCATCAGAGCTGAAGCCACAGAGCTCCTGCCTCAGTAATAATGAGTGAAGGAGACATGTAGGTGTCATTATTTAAAAACAGAACATGTCAGAGGCTAATGTTGCCAAACATTTTGCTTTCTGAATGGCTCAAAAAGCATCAATCGCAAGGCCAAGCCTGAGCTGGACTAGGTGTCATGCAGTAGGTAAACACTGTGAGTAAGTGTCCATGACCTTTTCCCTCAGAGGGACAAGTTCGATGAAAGACAGTAGTTTGGTTTAAACACAGCTTAACGTAGCTTTACTCAATCCTACCCTCAATAGTTGAGTTTTATTATGAAATGTTGACCTGACATTTCATATTAAATTGATTACTGCTCTAATATGCTTTTTTTCTTCCTCCTTTGTCAGTGTTCAGGCTGGGGAACACAATAAATTCCATTGAGGCTGCTAAGCGAACCATGCAACTCTCTGACCGAGTGCTGAGCCTCTGCCTTACTGCGGCCAACGCCAGCCGCGCCCTCTACTTTATCTGTGACAATGTACTTTGGGCCAGAAATGTCGGCCTTATCCGCCATATCGACAAGGAACGCTGGAGTCTGAATGCCTCTCGATGCTATTTCCTCTCGCTAGTAACAAGTCTGACCAGAGATGTTTATGAAGTCATCCAGTTAATGGCACAGAAAGCAAGAGACAGACACTTTAGACAGAAAATGGAGCTGCATCTCAATGAGAGTCCTGAAGTGGCCGAAGCAGTCATCCCTCAGCTGGATGCGTTTCTCTTTCTGCTGTTAGAGAGCCTGAGATCGCATCCTGCTGTTGCCTTGGACATGCTTAAAAATGTATGTGATCTCTTCATTCCCCTTGATAGGTTGGGTATATACCAATCGAACGCAGGAGTGGTAGGATTTTGTGGTTTGTTATCTTCAGTGATTGGGATTGTAACCCTTGCACAGCCCAAGTTAAGACTTAGACCCTGATAAGAAGGGCAGAGTTCATCCTGCTGACTAACTGCAGATAAAAGGATTTATCCTGACAGGATGTAGTGTGTCTACCTGAAGCTGTAATGGTGGACTAAAGTAGACCTGGTGCACATTGAGATTAGGGCACATTTTGTAACATTTAAATCAGGCCAGCAACAACTGATGGCGTGATTGGATTTGATTTTTTTGTCATGGATTCTTGATTAACAAAATGACTAAACATTGAATGGGGAACTGGTGAAGTTTAAAACTCTGGTATGAAAGGAATACAAATCAAGTTAACATAGAATCCTTGTTTGTTTTACATAGATTAAAAGAGCCAAGGCTTAACGTGTGTGCATTCCTTTCTTCTCCAGCACTGCGTGTAACACCAGTTTTCTTACTACTGTACTTTCAAAAAAGGGCTCTTTACTGATGCACATATCTCTTAGAAAAAGTAAACTTTTTACCACTCTATGTCCACTGTCTTTATATTTTCTCCATTTGTGATAAGATGCTGCTAAAAGTTGTACCTCAATGATTCAAGTGATAAACTGCTTCTCGGCCAAACGTGCTTCCAGAGGGGAAAAAGCAGCTGACAGATTTCAGGGGATAGGATTCTCTCACAGTAGACATCTTGTCTAGTCATTGTAGGACAAGCACAGAATTACCAGTTATGCAAACAATGGCTCTGTTCTGTCTGAGTGTGGCTGTGAGTTTGGCAGAAAGCCAACATTCACAATACAATGACGCTGAAATCAAAGCAGCTTCATGGAATTCATCCATAATTAGTGTCATTGTTTTCTATATGTGTTTTCCTACTGCTGTGGCGACTAATTTGTCTTCTGTGAAAAAGTATTTAATCTCACCTGTTATGACTCAGACAGCATAATGAACGTCAGACTCATGGCCTGTATGTCAATTTAAAATGTAAATTATTGAGTTAAAAAATATCAATACAATTGGTGTTATTTTTGAATGAGAAGAGACACTCTCGATAATGTGATAACAATAATATTCTTAATATATTGCTTAGTACGCTTGTGTGTATACTTGTTATTCAAATCTTTGATTAAAACAAGTGCGGAGGATAAAGTAGAGACCTCCAACTCCCTTTAGAAAATAACTAATATTAGACTTCAGTTCTAAAAGCTGCGAGTGAGATTTACAATGACATGAAGTTTGTTTCATTCCAGGGGACCTAATGTTTTTACTGTCACACTTGATTTCAAAGGTTAATAAATACTATAAAAACAGAATTTCTTAAATTGTGCTTTTTGAAAATCTTCATATTTTGTAGAAATGTTAATTTGTGGTGCTTTAAGGGAAATTTCACTTCAGTTTCTTACACATTGAGTAACACTGTTAAATTCAAAAGAGCTTTATTTGTTGCTTGAACTGAGACAGCCATACACTTCTTCTGAAAGCTTTTTACTCAAGTGGATGACTGGGATAAAGTATCCACCATCAAAAATTGCAAAAATATATTCCATTTCCCTTTCACCATACTTTGAGTGTTGCTCTGAAAAACAATGAACTCACTGCAAAGTTGGATTCCATAAAAGGACAAACGCATATAAAACAATAAATAAAAACAATTTGTTCTTCCAGGTAGACCAATTGCAGTGATTCATAATAGGTGAAATGTCCTATTTCACATTTTCAACAAGACTTGGTTTTCCAGTAGCAACAAACCAATCAATGCACCAGAATTACATTTGTTAAAATACTTTGCGGGGCTGCAAAAAGAAATGCAAAAAAAATCCAGGACATTATTTTGAACAGCTAACCTAAAATGCAGTTTAAGTGGTGTCAGGAAAATCTTGCATTTTTGCAAATGCCGAATTTACATATCTGGAAAAAAAGTCAGCACCCAAAAACTAAGAAGATTTTACAAGGCATCTGATACCAACTTAATCTAAAGATAAGGAACAAAGCACTTTGAACAGCGGCACCAGTGTGAAACTACAGATGTTTAAATACTGCTGGTCCTTTTTTTCTTTTTTACAGAATACCAATACAAGTTACATGCAGAGTGGCTCTGCTCTTTGAATGGAAAGGCACCATCAGTAGTTAGCTCTCGCTACAGTATTACAACAAAGAAAACACATCACAGTTAGCACTTGAGATTCATCGAGGGTCTGGTTCCCAAAATCAACATGTTGACATGAATGGTACGGATAACTGAATTCATACTGTTTAGACTGATATTTTTCCTTTTGAGATTGTTTGATTTCATATGTATTATGCAATAGACCAATACCACTCTTGTGGGAGATGGGAAGCCCTTGACATGAATCTGTTTTGTGAATTATCACTTTCAAGGTCATCTGAATGGTGTTCTGCATGGTTCCATCTCACCATCATTTTTTAAAACACTGACACAACAAATTCTGTGAAACAACCTAAACATCATTTTGTATATCTGAACTGGCATCGTGCTCCTGTCTTTTAGTACAATCAAACAATGTCTCATGGATTTGCAGATCCAATACCAGAAAAAAAAACGTTTGACTGATCAGATAATTTCTCTTGTTGATTAGAGCTTTGTGGCACATTAACTAAACGTTGTGTGGTCTTGTCTTTCGAATAGATCCAAACAGCCAAAATAAATAAAAGTTCAGTGTACCAGAACTTTAAGATCCAGCATGTTTTGCTTTGATATTTAATGCTCAGAATCTGGGCTTACACTTCTTATTTTTCCAATTGTCAGTGCTAATAAATATTCCTCTCTTGGAAAAGTTCATATGTGCCAAGACAGAGCAACTGTTGCCAGTCTCAAATCCTTCAAACATACCAGAAGTAATCTACCAAATGTAAAAGAAATAACAACGTACATTTACCTTATGCAAAATAAACTGCTTAACATGTGACAATAAGCCTATGAAGTATTTTCATTGGGAAATCAAGAAAAGGAAAGCACATTATTTTGTATACATTTCGGCAATGATTATTTCTTTTGAAAGTGGAACTTGATACGATTGGAGAGTGAATTCAATTCCGCAACAGTTCATGATTATCTGATCGAAACAGAAAATGATTTAGACCTACACGGTAATAAAACAAGAAGAACACAGATAACACAATACCTATCCAGTAACAACTATCCAGTAACTGAAGTTCCTTCAAACTAAAATAAATTTACAAGAAAAAGTCTCAGAATGCTTTGAACTGTGCAGGGTAAACCAACAGGGGTGTCCTCATTTTGGAAATGTCTGACATACTGTACGTGTTAAGGCAAATACTAGCTCCCATTCTAAGCAATTATTAAGACAAAAGTTGTGAGAACGGCTAAATTGATCCAAATGTCCAGAGAACACTAACATCTGAAATCAATTTGACAGTTTGTGGTTATTCTTATGATCCTGCCTTGGAACGAATGATTCCAGAAAGTATAAAATGAGTCTAAAAGCGCCGCCAGCACCCTCTAGAGGTCTGCCTGCTCCTTACACCTAAACTGAACCAAAGTGGTATGAACCGAGTGACAGTGCCATCTGTGTACTAACAATTACATTATCCAACTTTTAAAGGCATCTCTTTTGTAATCTCCATACTTCAACCAAAGCAAGATCATAGTCAATCAAACATGATCGATTACCAAGATCAAATACCCTGTACGCTTTTAAAACTGCATTTAGAGTGAAAAGTTATGATTCATAGAGCTTTTAGTCATTCATCTACAGCTTAGATAAAGCATGATTACTGGGTGTACCGTGTTTATCAGTAAACCAACAACCAGAAGGTTTGAGAGAGTTGATAATGAAAAGGCAGTTGGTGGTAGGCTACATGTGGGTGAAGTTGACACTCATATGTGCACAAGCACTATCTTGAAACCAGCGTTCAGGCACTGGGAGGAGTAGTTTTGTGGCATTCCAACATTTCTTAGAAATGACACAGGACGCTGGCAGCTACATGGTTAAATTACTCAAGATCAAAGCCTGAAGAACTTTGCATATTATGCTTTACATTTCATTTTCTTTTCATTTTAGTGATGCATTGAGAAAACCCCTCTGCAAGTTTAGTCCTGCAGAAATGTATTTTTGTTTGAATGATAAGATTTTGTTTGCATTGGCTTCCAAGGGAGAGAGATTGAAAATGGTTGTGACCTTATTATTATTATCATCTGATCTTATTACTGTAACTAATGAATAACTGATGTGCTTAAATGTGTTCACTTTCTATTGGCAAACAGCAAATACAACTGTTGTATGATAAATATAAAGACTTTAGTAGCATTTGTTTCCCCATAAGTTTGATTGTACCATCAATGTAATACTTTTTTTTTTAAATAAATCAACACATATTTTAAAGTTCTGAGCAGATAAAGGAATACAAATAAAAATACATTAAGCAGGAAGGATCAAATCTGCTTTGCACTTCCGATAAAATGGATTTGGCTTACACTTCGTCATTGGACCATTATACAGCAGAACAGAATCCAGCCAAAAATCATAATTAAAAACCAAAATGTTAAAGGGCAACATTTGATCACGGGTCGGTGGGATCGGCCCACTTTCTAGAAAAAAACCCCGCTCCTCGATTCCATAAATACTCGAAGGAGTAAAGTGAAAAGTGTCTCAGTGACTCCGGGCCCCAGCTGGCAGTCTTTGGCTCCATTAGGAGTCTTTTGGTCCAGTCATGTTAAACCCTGCTGAGGGTAGAAGCTGCTGACTAGGAGAGTCCCTGCGCTCGGTCGTAATCTGTGATCAGGCCTTTGATATGTGACAGTTTCTGATGGAGGTACTCGCATCGCTTCTTCTCTTCCCGGTACCCAGGAAACTTCTATAAAGAAAGAAGTGAGCCATCAGTAAAGGACATTCAACGTGATCGCCCTTATGTTAGAACATCCGTGTATTCTTATACAAATCTATCATGTCCTTAGTTTTTTCAGGGAGGTTTGCTGGAGTTTTTGCAATTTGATTTAGCTAACCCTCAGTAGCAGTATTTGATCAATTGATGTTGGGTAGAATTTATGGCAATTTAATCTAAAAATAAAAGTTCTAACTTCTTAGTGGATTGGCAAACTATGATGCACATCCTCAATGATAAAGTCAATACAATGTTAACATCACATCTTTTTTTAAATAGGAAAATTCAAAAATCTAAAATCTAAAATGGAAAATGAGAAAAAATGATGTTCATGAGTGTCACAACTGTTACATGAAATTAAATAAAAATGTAAGTTATTCTTACCTTCTTATACTTTCGGTACTTTTGTAGTATTTGGTCCTCCATGAGCTGAAAGGATGACAACAGAAAGAGTGTTAGGAACATGTATCTGAACAGTTTATTGTTTTGGTGTTTGATCAGAAACGGGGCTTTTAAAGGCCCCTGGTCCTAACAGTACCTTGTACTCTTGTGTTCCCGGGGAGAGAGTGTTGATCTTTGAGCCCAACTGAACAAACATCTCTGTGATAGCCCCGATCCGGGCATGAAGAGCTCTGTATTCATCGTACTCGGCACAGAAGTCGTCCTTATACTCCTGCCTCTGCTCCAGTGCTTTTATGGTACTGTATTTTCTGAGAAAAAGCAAAAATAAACCAGATGTTATTTCAAAGCAGAAGTGATCTTTTGAAACTAAGTTGTTTCCAATTCCTTCCAGTAGATGGCACTGCAGAACGGTGGAGTGAGAGGCCTGACACGTCACTGATATAACATGATGTGTTGACCAGATGTAAAAATGTAAGACATAACATGTGTGTTTGCTTCACTAAAGCTTTGTGACGGCTCATTTAGACATGTGGTTCAATTCACTGTATTTAAAAAAAAATGTTTTAAAGCTTATCCTCACTCTTTAGGGTATCTATTCTCAGTGGCTTAGAGCGATGACAGATTATTTTACAACGTATGTGAGATATCACGCAAATATTTGGATTGAATTCCTGAATCATTAATCCTTTCTGAAGCTGGGATTTGAAAATGTAACACAGTCAGGGTGTGTGTGTTTGAATCTTACATTAAATATTCAGGCAGTTCCTCTGCGGAGGTTCGATTGACAGGTGTTTTCTCCCCCTCATGATCTGTGGATAGGAAAAACAAACACACACACACACATTGAAAAAAAGGTTAAAGCAATCTGCCAATGCAAATGCGATAATTCGCCTATCATATCAAGGCTGATGGAATCATTTATCACTCCCTCTGATAAGAGATCTGATCCAAGGCAAGCCGTGACGTCAGCAGCCTCCGAGTAGGAGGCATGCTGCCTGCTGACTCGCTCGACCGTAGGTCACCCAGCTGTTTCACAGTCAATCATCAACAGACTAGAGCCTGACTGAGGACAGCAGGGCAGAGAAAGTGCTAGAGCACTAACAACACTCACTGCTCTCTCAAATGAAAATATATGAATTGCTCCTTGTGGGCCTGCAGCACCAGCTATAACTCAAACCTGATATTTTTTGCCTTTTCGCTAAATGAAAGCTGTTTATTTCATGGCCCCGACAAATAGTAAAAAGACGGATTAATGACAGCGCAAAAAGATACATGAAGTGTGAGAACACGTTACATAAAAGGGAAGTGTTTGGTTTTATGGTTGTTTACCTTTGAGATTTTCTCTGTTATGTTTCAGGTCTGGACTCGTCTCAATCCAGTCTGGTTTTAAGCGCTCTCGTTCTTTGTCTTTGTGCTTTTTGGACTTCTTTTTTTTATGCTGGCCGTTGGTGAATGGTTGGTCAGTGCAAATGGACGTGTCAGTGTGTGGCGGCTTAGGGCTGGGTACAGTGGGAGCTGGCTCTGTCCTCTCCAGTTTGGGAATAGTAGATGACCCGCTGAGTTTGTGCGGTGATTGCAGTCCATTTGGGCTCCCCTGGAGATGATTGTTGGTTTTGTCGAAGTCCAGTTTGATCTGTACTCTAGAGTTTCCATGACTAGAGGAGCTGCGAGCCCCATTGGTGACGCAATCTCCCTGAGACGGTGACTGCAGTGGCAGACACTGGTCTAACAGTCTTTGTTTTTTGGGAGTCTGAAAGTTGGATGGGTCCGAGGACAACGGCCGTTTCTAAAGGAGAAGAAAGAGATTATATTGATTGATTTGCTTTTTCTTATTGATATGAGAGTGGAAATTACATGAGCTGATCCGAACATGCCTGTATCATGATTACATATTAACTTTAAAGGAGTAGTTTGACCTTTTGTAATGTGTGTTTTTTCATTTATTTTGCAGAGAGCAAGATGATTGACACCTCTCGCATATCCAAACTAAATATGAAGCTACAGCCAAAAGCTCGCCTTGCTCTGTCCACAGGCTCACAAACGAAAACATTGAATTTAATTTGTGTAATCGATGCAAAACAGAAGTGACTTGACAATTCTACGAGGTGCTTTACTAAGTATTGGCCAAGACAAATAACATCACAACGTTTCTAGGAAAAGCACTATTTGTGTAACTATTTCTTCTATTCCAGTCAGAACTATATTTACACTGAAGTAAATAACAAATGAACACAAAGATATAAGAGTGTCGTCATATTTCCAGTAATGTGTATCTGCAAAAGAGGAATCTACCTATCTATTTTCAGTCTTATAAGAAAGAAGAAGCGTCACAAGATAATTAATTCAAGGTGAATAATTACCACAGAGAGATTCTTGGCAGGGCTGAGATGTGAAGGAGAGTCCCCGGGAGTTTTGTGGAATGACTGGTTGGACTGGGGACTCTTCAACTGGATACTGTGGAGTGGCTGTAGTTTCCTGAAGAGAGATTCAGAACACAGCACCTTCAGTCAGACAGTAACTGTGAGGTAAATGGCCTGTAAAGCTAAACAGGAAGAGGCAGTATGTAGGTCATAAAGCTGGCTTTGGTAGATTTATGAGTGAGTGGATGAGCAATTATCATTTTTGTTATGACACGCTTTCCAGACAGTGGTGGCAGCTTTTCCACAGAAGACACAATTATTGACTTTACAAAACTGTCAATCTTTAGAATGTTATCAAAGCTTTTTTTTTGCAATTTAATGTGGTATGTTTTGTTTTGTGTCTCCAGTGATGCAATCTACAGGGGGCAAGCACAAAGACTAAACACAGTCCAGTGAGCAGAACAATAGCAGCAGATTTAACCTCTGGAGGACCAAACCCTCTTCTCTGTTAATCTGCTTCCTACAGCTCCTTCCTCAAACAAGTCACTCCCCCATATGTGTTCATGCAACCTTTTTATTGTGTGAGTTTGGAGAAATTAAACATGAGCTGAAGAATGATATTACAAAAGAAAGAAGGCATGAATACTCAAATAAATGAATGAGTGAAGAAAATCTGCATTATTTACAGGCTATCGCTGTTCTATTACACTTGGCAAACCATTTAATGACTACAATTGTAAGCTTTTTACACTTAGCAGGGGTGGTGAACAGAGGGGGTTGTGAAATCAGCCAAAAAGACTTGAGTTTTCTCCAAAACACTCATGAAGCACATGGCCTGCGTGTTTACTGGCAGGCGGAGGAAACGTACTAGGGGAGAAGCTCACCCTGAGAAGCTCAGCCTTGCTGCTCTGAACCTTCCCAGCTAATGCCATTTGGCAACAGGGTGCAGGGCATATTCTCCTCAGCTTTGATGTGTCCACTTAGAGGTTCATCAGTGCACAGAAGTAGTAATTTAGAAGCTCCCCTTTCAACATGATCACAGCAGACTTCTACATTAATTCAGTGTCCTTTCTGTAGTCACGCCAGCACTGTCAAAACGCGTCCATCCCAAAGTCTTTTATCCGAACGGGTCTTTAAACTTCTAAAATAACTTTATAGCAATAGTTTGACTGTTTATTTCGTGAAATGTTTTCATCATCTTCTTTCTTGCAAAGATTTTTATGAAAATATGCAAACCACTCTCTTGTATAGAGTAAATGAAAGGCTACCGTCAGCAGGCTATTAGCTTAGCTAAACAAATTGAAAGTGCTAACCTGGCCCAAAAGTTAACAAAATCTTCAACCAGCACCTCCAACATTCGGTTTTTGTATATACTAAAGAAACAATATATAATCTGTTTATAAGTGAGTTTTAGAGGTGTTGAAATGTTAATTTTGTTACTTACATGGAGAGCAAGGCCAGGTGTTTCGCATCTTAATTCTAAACTAAGCTAATTGACTGTTGTCATTAGCTTTATAATTAGCGTTGACATATACATCTTCTCATTTGGGGTGTATTTTCCAAATCTTGAACCATTGTTTTGTTTTTTTCAAGTAGCCAAAACAGAACATTTTCTTACACATTTCAAATTCGCTCAAGGAAACAAAACAACAGATTTTTGTGTATTATGGCTAACTTACCACTTGATCTGGAGCCTGTGGATGAGTTGCTTCTCCTCTTCTACATATCCAGGCCAGTCTCTCTGAACGTGTCTGTAGAGCTCATCCTTCAGAGTATAGCTGTGGTCCTTAGGGTTCAGTTTGCCAACCTGAAAAAAAACACACCCCAATGTAAATAAATCAACAGGAAAAGAGCAGAGTACAACAGAAAAGGAGACAATCTGAGGTAACAAAAACACCAAACTGTGTTAACCTTCAATGCTGTGACTCCACCTTATATTTAAATAAATTCCTGTTTGCTACTCAGTGGGTCTGTATTGTTTCTGCGGAAAACAGTTTAACCCTGCCCTTATTCAACCTAATCCTGCTGATACAAATCTAGACAAACCAACCACTTTCAATTCTGAAAGTAGTCGGATCCCAGCTGGAGACACCCCACCCCTTCTCCTGTCAAAACACAATCTTCTCCTCTAAAGATAATTAAATCACAGCCTAATTACAGCTACCAGCGGCAGTACAGTCTCCACTTGATGATTGCAGTGGGACACTCAAACATTGTGAACACAGGAAATATGCCTGAAATAAACTAACTGTCATCACCTTTTCAGAGCTGTGGTCTTTCATTTGTATCATAAGCAAAGTAGCAAGATAGGGACTAATTTATGATTATAGTTTTAATCCTTAACCTGATTTTAACAGACACTAAATAAAGCTTAATGTGTAATTATCACACAGCATTTTGACATTATCTTTTACTTTACATCTGAGTATGTTAAATCATTCGTCAACTGTGTTTATTTGGCTAGGTGACAGATGTCTCACCTCCTCCAGTATTGAGGTCAGGTCAGCCTTGTCCTTTAGACTGGCCCGCTCCCTCTCCAACCACAGTAGCAGCTCAGGTTTCCTGTAGGGCTTTAAGGCCAGGAGATGAATGATGCGATCCCTCAAGGGCCGGTGTGCCACAGGGCTGGGAACCAGGCTCCTCTTGTTACAGGGGGAGTGCTTGTTGCTGCCATCTGAGCCTGATACCAGACCCTGCTTCCTCTGGACCTTCACAAACTTACCTGAGATCAAAACAAAGGGACAAAACAGTTTCAACACAAGATTTGGGATGATAAGGACACACTTTTGGTTCGAAAAGTTATCTCAGCAGTAAAGCTGGTTATGAAGGGCCGTACTTATACTGCAATACAAAAAGCTAGACAAGACCAAAGAGATTGTAACTGATCTGATAACAGTATTCAAATATGCTCACTGTATCCTGTCCAAGCAGCCAACATATCATTCCGAATCCAATCCTCAGGCCATTTATACAAATCACACCCTGATTTTGAAAGAAAGGCCTTAATCTTTTATTATATCTCTCTATTGTCGTGCAATCTGCCTCATGGCCACGCAAGAGATACCTCCATAAATACCTTGAGCACGGGGCTGTGCTTATGCACTTTCCTTTTTTTTCTTCTGGGAAGGGTAATGTTGTTGCGAGAGGAAAACGGTGAAAGGGGTTGCACTAGCGTTAGCCTAGTACTGGGTAAACAGAAGAGCATGGGATCTAAAGCAAGTAACACAGAGAGGCCCTTTCTTCCTGTTGCAGAACTAATTCAGTTGAACCTGGGCAGGCAGTGCTTAAAGATATCTGCAGACTGTAATCTCATTACAACCTTAAGCCATACTTTGGAAGGTGCTATAGCTCAAGACTAACCTCTATCACTTTCACAGGGACAGCATGCCATCATTTTTTCATATTTATACAGGGAATGTATATTGTATACTGTCATTTCTACAGAGTGTTACAAAGTGTAAGATTCAAATGAAGTGACTTTAAATCGACTTTGCAAAATGCAACAGCTTTGCAGCGGCTTGTTTCAACAACAACCTGGAACCAGGTCAAATAGATTTCATGCGAATATCCTTTATGCACTGAAATAAAAACCTGCACTGCCACATTTAAAAAAAGCAGCAACAAGAACCATCGTTTGATGTTAATAAATGACAGCAGCTTGGTAAAAGTTTTAAAGCTTGTCAAGGAAACTTGTTATGACACTTCGAGGTGATAGAGATATCTCACTTAGGGTAACTAACACACTTAAGTTATGTGGGCGTAATTATAAGGAATGACTAAACACTAAAAGTAGCAACTGTTCTTAATAGGTTATCAATATTATAGAGGATAAGAAATATAATTAATGGCTTCAAAACATATTTGATTTATTTCTATATTTATTTTTACTTTGAACTTTTACAACTTGTCCGACACTTGGTGTGTGCACACACTTTAACTGCTTATTGCCAGTGCCCTCTTTTCCCCGAATGCAACTGAACTTTAAATCATACATCCTCGTCTTAAGTGGACATTTTTCTACTCCGTAACCTGTCATTTTGAGTTGGTATATGGACATTTTTTTCTGATGAGTATAGCTTTACTGTACCATAAAAAGACAGTCAGTCACCACGAAATAACTATGTGCTCTCCACTGCATATCGCACTTACTGTGATCCGAAACCCATGGATTTCTCTCTCTGCTTTCCACGGGAGTAAGGAAAGCTATGTGCTTTGCAAGACATGTTCAAGTAAATCGGGGAATGTTGTAACAGAGATTTCTCATGCATTTCTAACATTTATTAGATGCATGCATGTGCCAGATTACATTTATTTTGTAAGAGCCTCTGAGAGACAATTTGGGCAGCAAGGCATGGCACGTCAAGTGTAGGAACCACCTCCAACAGCTGGCTGCTACAGCAATTACCGTAACAGCATGTTTTAGTGTTGGTCTGCAGTGTGTTTCTATTCATTAAATATGATCTACACAAACATTTAAATTCCCATGGGACCTGTAAATGTCATGAAGCTTCATGTCTAGATCATTTATAAAGTTGCAGCATGCTCAATTTAATCGACAATGAGTATAAAACCACGAGCAAGGAGAAGGCAGTGATAAGAGAAATGAATTGACAGTAGAAGATCCTGCCTGTTAGGGACCCAATCGTTCGAGGTTAAGCAAGGACTCCTCTTTAGATGATGTTTAGTAGTATTTTATCAAAACAAAATTAATTACATTTGACTCAGTGTAATTAGAATTTAGGCAAAACTTCATCAGCATGAGACTTGTTAACGCATACTTCTAGCAAACTCAATCACATTAACGGTGCTGGCAGGCAAGCTGGCACAGTGCCTGAGCAATCTGGTCAAAATGAAAGGAAAATTACAAGACAGAGAGGCATCCCTCTCGCATGAATAATTGCAATGAAGCTCTTTGATCAATTATGTGATAACTTCCACACCATATGGCAATTATCAGCATGATAAAATGGTTAGAAGCAATGGTTCAGAAACTTTCTGGGAACATGAAAACTCAAATGATCTGTCCTTGATCCCTGCTTGAAGGCTTGCGAAGTAAAGCGGAGGCAGGAAGATACACCAGCATTTTGATACAGTGAATAGGCAAAAGCTTACTTGGCCCTGGCTTGATCTCAATTGCTGAGCGGCTCCAGATGTCCTTCTCCACCTGAGACATGCGCTCCCGGGTCGTCTGGTAGGAGTCGTCTGTGGCACAAACGGTGATCTTGTCCTGAATGCTACCCTGGCCCTCCAGGTGATCCCTGCCCTCCCTGTGTGCAGGAGAGTTGAAGCTTACACATTCTATATAAATATGTAACTGGGTCTGTGACTTTTGCCTGCTAGCAAATTCTAGTACTGTGTTCAGTTAAAAAGGTTTAAAGTCTGACAGCACTAATCTAAGCATTTAACCAACCCTTTCACATTGCTTAGCTGCAAACACTACTGCTCTGTTCTCAATAATTACTGGCCACACCTTCTTAGGTCGGTATATGACGGCCTTTAGGTGTTATTGTAGTCTTGTTTTAATATAGCCTGACAGTAGTACTGTCTGTTGTTGTAGTACTGAAGAGAGAAGTCAGTGTTTGGTAAGGCACTGCAGTCCCAGACACCACATTTACTACAAATTCCATTTGTGGTCGACCGTGGAAAGAGTTATGTGTGCTGCTTACCCTGAGACATACTGGTGAATGCAGTCAAAGCTGGACTGAGGCTTGTCTTTGCTGTCACTGGAAAGGTAGAACGAGAAAACTCTGAATCCATCCGGAGCCTCAGGGGTTGGCGCTGGGATCTTTACATACTGTAATAAAAATAAAAATAATTAGTATACAAATCAATAGAAACTTAGTTTAGAGTGTTTCAAGATGAAAAACAAAAATAATCCTTCATTGTGTTAAGGCAAAAGCTCATTTGAGTCATGTGTTAACTAATACGCATGTTTTATCTCAAATGTAGCCTGAAAATCAACAACGCAGCTTCTTTTATTGAAACCGTTTTAGTCATTTTTATTCACTGGTAGTTTTTAAAATGTGACCTAAATAATTCCCTCTCAGAGGGGGTACATTGTCACGCTTAGGTCAGAGATGATGACCTGTAGCCACTCATGGGAGGAGCCTGTCTGAAAGGCAACATACAACAATAGTAAAGTGGACAGCTTTTTCACTGTGGCGATAACCTCCTGTGTCACAGACTGTCTGAGGCTCCCTAGCAACAACCAAGCCGGCAGGCTGCAGTCTAGAAACCTATTACATAAAATGACCCAAAAACCTACTTCCACTAATAAGAACAGTTCACCATAGGAAGTCATTAACCAACAGGTAACATGTTCTTTGAAACACAATTGGCAGAGGCTCTCTCATACAGCGCCTGCAGCTGTGTTTCAGCCTGTACATTTACAGTTTAGTACTTTTGTTGATAGTGTCCTAGATTCGACAGAAAGCCAATGATAATCAAACATCCTTTACGTGCATGTATATGTGCTTACTAATGAGTAGTACTTAATTTCAAATGGCTGCAACAGCTCACAGGCTCTTTAAGAGCTCTCAGAAAAACAAACGTTAGTCAGATGGACCTGAAGCTGCCTCTTTAGTTATCCGTCGTAAGTGATTGATTATAAGCTGACTGGCTGAGAGCACAGTGTCCCTAGCAGATGTGGCAGGCAGGACTATAGCTGTCACAAATGCCCAGTCATGCAGCAAAGCCATAAGCAGTTTTTTTGAAGCACGGAGCCAATGAACAGCTCCTCTCCTCTTCTCTCTTCGACACCCCTCCTCCTCTTCTAAAACCCAACGCATGCCATTCACCCAACCCCCAATAGCCTCCAGCTTTCCTTCATGTGCACAAGCCCACCCATGTCAACAAAAAACGCAAAGCAGCCCACAAGGCCGGGAACACTTGAGACACACAGCTGACCATTAATTCTGACCTATTTACGTCTGACCGTTCACATGAAGTGGTAAAGCGGAGTCTGACATACGTCTGCTTTGGGTTTTACGCTAATTAAGGACGATCAACCAAAAAAGCATCAAAGCCAGCAGGGACATGAGGCAAGCCATGTCCTCACGACCTTTTACTTTAAGAGAGTAAAGTAGTAGGCGCCTTGACCAAAATTAGAAGCAACAAGTGACTAAAACAGGGTAATTGACGCAGAGAAGGGCATGCAGAAGAACTGAATTTGAATTGGTTATAAATTGAGAGTCCTGCTAAACAAAAGCTAGCCTTTGATGAGGTGAGAGCACATTTAACATCGTAATAGTGCCACCATGTCCCCTCTTTCAATCGATGGCAGCAGTATGAGCCCCTCCAGCCATGCATTAGATTTGCCTGTCACCCCCATCCATGCCACTGTGCACACTTCACATTCAAATTCTAATCAATGTCAGTCAGGTCAGACTGTTCAGAGGTCGCCCCCGTTTTATTCACAGCTTCCTTTTATGCTACATAACCATATGTCAGTTAACCCATTAAAAAACACAAGGCCCTATACTTGAAAGTTCAGCAAAAATCAACAATCAGAAGTATTAAATAGTTGAGAAAATAAAAACGTATTCACTTTCTTGCAGAGAGCTGATAAATATAAAGTAGCTAAAACAATTAGCTTAGCTTAGCTTTTGATATGTTTGCTGAAACAAAGAACACATGTCTGTAGAGAAATGCCCAGAATATGTTTTGGGTGATTAAGGAACAGTGTCTCCATTACATACAAGTAACCATCATCAGATTTATCTCAATTATTGATATTGCCATCAAATATCCAGTATAGCCACAAGACCAAGTAGCTACACCTGTAGCTTCAGACCTCTGAGTGTATTGTATTGAGCTATGGTGCGTTTTAATGCTTATAAGTTCAAATGTGGCATTTGTAAGAGAAACAAATGTATTGTTTTTTTTAAGTATAATTGGTTAACGTTAATAATCGGAACTCAATGTTGAAAACAGTTGAAGTTCAAACCCATAATGTTTTATTAATTCATATATCATATATATATATATTAATTATATATTGTATCCTTGGTAGGAGACAATGTCCTTACTCTGCTTCTGACTCCACTGTTCGTAATCT
Organism: Notothenia coriiceps; assembly: GCF_000735185.1. Taxonomy (NCBI): domain Eukaryota; kingdom Metazoa; phylum Chordata; class Actinopteri; order Perciformes; family Nototheniidae; genus Notothenia; species Notothenia coriiceps. The sequence goes on along the minus strand of NW_011369250.1, from coordinate 337,915 downwards.
GTATTATCACTTCAGGAAATACCATATTCACTATCATGTTACCTGGTCAGTAGTTGAGATTTGACATTTTCGCTGCACACCAATAACAAAACTCAGCTGTAGGTCGGTGATCCTGAAAAAGCAGTCAGTCAACTAGTAGGTGTTAATTTACGTAGAGACGCTGAGTCATAGACATTCCCGCATGGAGCTTAGGACTGATCCCCTGAGGCTGTGAATGTATGCATGTATGTTTATGTTTTTTTCTGTTTTCGAGCTGAGGAAGCCTCAGACTCCCTCAGGGCAAATGCAGGGAGTCAGGTCAAATATCTAGTTGTCCACAGAGACAGTCTAATATTAGTTACACTTTTTATGAATCACAATGGACAAACTCAAATGTAAACAAAGGCACATAATTAACAATCCTTAATTTAAATATATGTAAATAAGTCAAAAATAAGCACAGACAGAAGAGTTTTTAGAGATGTCAGTGCATAGAATAGCTTCAATATTCACATAGCAGGGACTATGAGTCATGTATTCACAGCCATCAAACACAATAATCAAACCACATTTCATTCGGCTTAGCTCAGTGGTTCATAGAGCAACTAATGTTATGCTTATATGTAATATTATGTCTGCTGCTTTGATTGAATGGCACACATATACATGTTGTGGTATATGGGTCTCCAAATGAGATTAATCCCATGATGAATATCTATTTATGAGACCTATCTATACTGTTGTAAAAATGTAAACTTCCCCTCTGTGGGACGAATAAAGGAATTATGATTCTGATGAATAAGCTGAAACCTACTAATGACCCTTTATTTTGACTCAGATATCAACCAAAAAAAAGAAAAGTGTTTTTTTGAAAATATGCCACTGTAACGATTAAAGTGCACTTAATATACACTGAACAAAAATATAAACATAACACTTTTGTTTTTGCTCCCATTTTTCATGAGATGAACTCAAAGATCTAAAACATTTTCTATTTACACAAAATAACCATTTCTCTCAAATATTGTTCACAAATCTGAAAAAATCTGTGATAGTGAGCACTTCTCCTTTGCCGAGATAATCCATCCCACCTCACAGGTGTGGCATATCAAGATGCTGATTAGACAGCATGATTATTGCACAGGTGTGCCTTAGGCTGGCCACAATNACTCGTACGTACGTACCGTACGTACGTACGTCGTACGTACGTACGTACGTACGTAGTACGTACGTACGTACGTACGTACGTACGTAGTACGTACGTACGTACGTACGTACGTACGTACGTACGTACGTACGAAGGCCACTCGGAAACGTGCATTTTTGCTTTATTGGGGGGGTCTGGGGGGGTCCGAAAACCAGTCAGTATCTGGTCTGAGGGTTAGGGTTAGGGTAATGTTGTGAATCGATTGGGCTGTGCTCATCGTCCATAAAATACGCCTGTCCGTACCATAACCCCACCACCACCTTGGGCCACTCGATTCACAACATTACCCTAACCCTAACCCTAACCCTCACACCAGATACTGACTGGTTTTCGGACCCCCCCAGACCCCCCCAATAAAGCAAAAATGCACGTTTCAGAGTGGCCTTTTATTGTGGCCAGCCTAAGGCACACCTGTGCAATAATCATGCTGTCTAATCAGCATCTTGATATGCCACACCTGTGAGGTGGGATGGATTATCTCGGTAAAGGAGAAGTGCTCACTATCACAGATTTTTTCAGATTTGTGAACAGTATTTGAGAGAAATGGTTATTTTGTGTATGTAGAAAATGTTTTAGATCTTTGAGTTCATCTCATGAAAAATGGGAGCAAAAGCGTTGCGTATATATATTTTTTCAGTGTAGTAATGATTTCAGTTTTTATTCAAATAATTTCCTGATGTAACATTTGTATTGCTATTTCCTAAGTGAGAATTCTTAGTAATTATGGAGATAGCTATTAAATAAGCATTATTTGTCCATCTCAGGATCAGGAAAATAATTAATTTGCTAATGCTCCATAATTCTAATTATATTTGTGTGATTCCATTAATATGAGAATAGGGATCATAGAAAAGCTTAATGGGGTATTATTGTCATCAGAGTGTACGATTAACATGTGTCAGTTAAATACAATTAAACAGCTTTATAAAAAAGAACGGAGCAGTGAGAGCTGTGTGCAGTATTTTGGTATGAGTCAGGTTTAACCGTTGGGTAGTTACAGTCAGAATAACCAAATGGCTTCAGAACGGCAATCCTTAGCACCTTGTCAGTGCAGCCCCCCATGGGGCGTACAGGCTGATACAATAACTGCCTCTGTGGCCTTGGCCAGCCACATCTGCTACTCCAGGGTCTGTGTGTTTGGAGATGTCAAATACTTTCAAGCTGTTGTAAGGTGTGAACTGGACTGGAACAGAAACTCTTGGCAGGGGGCTCAGCAGTTGAACAAGGACAAAGGACACCGTCGGGATGTCCTTGTAAAACTTCATCTTTAAATGTTTAAACTGCTCATCTTTGATGAGGTTAAACGGAGGTCTTAACCCTGCCATTTGTTGAGGAAGCAAAAAAAGCTTTACTGAAGGGATCTTCTCCCCCCCCCCGGTCCTTTGATTCTGCAGGCCAAACATCTGCAGGGAAAGATGAGAGGATAGTTCTCACTCTGTCTTTGCTCTGCAGACGAAAGCAAGGCACCCAGCTCTGGATTTGGCATGGCAATACTGAGATCAGGCGCCTGGATATGTGATTTACTCTGAAGTCTTTGCCTCCTGCCCCTGTCTGTACTGACACTAGTTACCATTGTCTTCTCATCTGAGCCTACTCAGCCATAGCTGCTCTGTGAGCTGCCCGTCTTTTGTTCTAGCTTCTTCCCCCACAAAGCTGAGTGCAATGGCCTGTCGGGCCGCCTGGATTATTCATGAACAGCGGGGACGTGTGTTGTTGAGGGTAAAGGGAGGGATTGGGGGTTTGGGGTGTGTATGGTGGAAGGGGAGGGGAGTGAAGGTGGGTGTCGGTGGCTCCCAGTAGAGCCAGTGCATGAGGGATGGTCCTAAATTGTCTTCCTTTAGGAATGTGACGAGAAAATCAGCAAAGAAGAGGGGGATGGATATCGGCTGCAGCAAGTGTATTTGTTCCTCTTTCACTTCATTTGTTAGTGCAAAATGTTATATAGATCATACATATTATAGACTCCACAAGTGAGGCATTGACAGAGTAAACTGTCAGCCCTGTTTAAGTGTCACATTCAGAGAAGCAAGTGCACTGTCCCAGAGAAGGGGGTTCCACTCATTACTCTTATTTACTGTCCCCAAGCTTTATACAGTTTAATCAACAATTGCACTGTGACTCAGATTTGTTAAAAACATGTGGCATCACCTCTTATAGTCTAAATCATGCTTTCATTAAGCCTGAATGGAAGTGGTGGTTCCTGTGCTCGAGGATCTATTCATAGAGGGGGGTTGGTAGAGACAGGAAAGCAAAAGAAGGGGGGTGGGGACTGACGGGAGTTAGTGAGGGGATATGGGGATGGGCAACTGTCGAGCATCCCCCAAGGTACTGCCTGTTATGCCAAGCAGAATCAGTCTTTTTCCAAGAGGCTGGGGCTAATCTGTCAACCTCAACGAACACTCTCCGTCTCCCCTCCCCCGACACCCCCAACCCTCCTTACTGTAGGTGCCTTTCTCTTTATACACAGAGGGATGGAGGTTTTTTTAAAAGCCCGTTAGGTGTAAGGCAGTTTCCTCTGTTCACAATGCGTTGCGACATGTTTTCCCTCTATATGGATTCCCCCGTCTAAACCTTGTCTAATTTGCATTGGATGGTGACAGTGTTTGGGAATTTTCTAATTCCCTTAACACACTGGTTATTAGGGCCTCAGATGCACTGACAACAGTACGGTTTTTCCCTTGTTGATTCACAGCCTGTTTCACTGGAGCAATCTCCCAAACCACATGTAGTGCTATACTCCCATTACCGGACTTTTCTCTCCATGCAGGCAGGCAGTCTGTAACCCTTTAACAATTCACAGATTGTGCGTTGGAAAGTATGTTCAACACTGATTAACTTGCAGGGAAACTTGGATAAATAGGGGGGAATCCAAAACATGCATTGAGGTGTCGTGTGTAAAATCAGGTTGCATGGATTGAAGAGGTGAGCCAAATAATGCACACAAGCTGTCAATCTCTAATACAATAGTAAGAACAGATATGTGTTTGGTTTCAAATGATAAGCTTTATGAGTTAAATAGTATCCTGTATTGCCCATGTTAATTTATTAAAACGTTCAAGCTTCCTTGTTGATTTGTAGGCATTGTTTGCTTTGTGTGTTGGATAAGACAATCCTTTTTATGTTGTGTGTAACCTCGGACAAAAACTAATAAGGATTATATAAGCCAGCTTGAATTCTGTGTCTTTGGGTTAAACAATAGCTCTCTGGTGTTGGTTTCAAGCCTTTGGAGTTAAGCTTCCTTACGACTGTAAACAAAAACATTGCCCATGCTTACTTGCAATGTTTGTTCTGCTCATATCCTGTTATGCCACATATTTGAACCCAAGAACAAAATATTGCCCTTAGAGGGCAGTTCCTGACACTGTATGAAACATTTCCTTATTGTCAACTTTGTTTTCTTTTTACAGTACCAGAGACTTATTAGATGCTTAGTAACCACCAGCTTTGCACAGTAGGATCATAACACTTATAAGTTATTTGAATGGTAACTTTATTATAATAATCCTACATTTATTTAAAATACATATACCATTTTTTTTTGATAAATGGTTTGAACCTGTTTAGATGTTTAAGAAATGAAGGCTTAGTTTTTTTTATGTTGAAATCATTTGAATGTTTTGCTTATAAAACTATGGATGCTTTTCAAGAACGCAGGTATCAAGATAACTGACTGTAAAATCTAGTTACATTTAGAGAATTTCAATACATTGGAGCACCATACTGCAATCAATTACACACAGCATAGTAAGCATTATATTTAGTCATCTTTTCCACCTTTTTATGGATACCAAACAAGACCTTGGGGTAAATGAGCACACAGCTCTAGAGCCCAAACATTTATCATCAATCTAAAATATCAGTCTGCTGCGTTTACTCACAAACAGCATCTCATTTATAGCCTTTGATTTGATGTCAATGCTTATATTTTATGACTGTCCACATTGAATCTTTCAAGAGTTTGCTTGCTGAGTTCTGGGATATGCAGCCTATTACTTAAAAACAAATAAAACATTCTTTACATTTGCATATTCCCTCAGCTACATTTTTTAAAGCAGCCTGTGTTGTTATTTTGAGTTTTCCTCGTTGCTATTTCCAGTTTCCCAGGGTTACGACGACAACTTTGGTCCTAATGGTTTCAGAATGGGAATGTAAACAAATAGCAAAAACACAAAACTCTGTGTGTGTTTCACTCTGTTTCTAATTCTGGCAAGTATATATCTATATATTTTATTACACTTGCATGTTGCCATCTTTAGTCACACTGCCTGCCCAATTTGTGCTATTCATTTCTTTTACAGCATTCTCAAAACCCTAAAATATACAACTAAAACACTGCCACAGTCACCATGGCATCCTTCAAAATCCCTTGTTTGAAGCGAAGAACACAATAATGACAGAGGAGCTAACTAAAGAGAAGTCCTCTTTAACTGCAGGATCTCATGGGGCTTGTTCCCAAAATATACTGTATGATCCAAAGATCCTAAAGCCAACTAGCCCTGCGTAAACACATTGGGTCTCAGACGAGCGGAGAACACAGAGACTTTTGCCTCGCTTAACACATCTGGATGAATAGAGCGGCGTGTGCCCTTTCAGAAACACGTGGGACAACTCTCCCTCTCACTGCTATGCCACAGAGAAGACGGCTCTCAAACCGCATTCCTGTTATTGTTATTCTAATTAGCTTCCAGGGAAAAAAAGGAGAAAAAATCATGTGTGCATGGACACATACACACTTGCACACTGCAAAAGCTTGTTTGCAGTGCGAGCGGGAGGCGAAGCAAAGCGGCGTGGTGGCGGGGGGTAGAGTCAGAGCAGCCGTGTGTGAGATAGAGGCCCTGATGTCTCCCAAGGACTCAGCCAAGGCATGGGGTGAAATGGCAAAATAATCAAGAGGGCCGGCGGGAGGGAGCCCAGGGGAAGCTCAGCCTTCACACACAGTCGTCATGAGAATATATTTAAAAGTACCTCTACATTCCCCTCATCCCAACACAACTGCCTTTGTGTGACAGCTGTGCACATAAATGCAGACAGGGCCATAAAAAGAAAACACCTTTCAACATTTATGAACTGAGGAAGAAATTAAACCGTTGTCACATCTGACACAGCACAACACAGTGTATTCAAATGTAATGTCCATGTTTACTACGGCAATATAACACGCATAAAAGATACGTTCAGTAGAACAAAATACTACAGAACCACTTAATGCTGAGATGCAGTGCTTACTCACCAATACAGAGGTATGAGGGGGGAAATCAAGGAATAGAAGTATGTGAAGAATGTTATTTTAAGAAATAACAATGGATAAAACATACTTCATTCACCCATACAGCCTTGATCTAATAAATCGGAAAGTAACACAAGCTTCATTTTTTTCTAAATGGATAGATCTTGCCAACAAGCAGGCGGCGTTGCCAGCCCTGAAGGAAAATAAGCACTAGGATGTGAAATTCCTGGCCATGGGAACCCAGATCAGCTCTGAATATATTCCTTAATCCCTGGTGATTTCAAAGTATCCACGTTTAATGTAATGTTAAAAAAAGATGATCTCTCTACTCTTCCTGTTTCTTAGGATTTGCTTCAGTTTCCATTTATTATTTTTATTTCCTTTTACTGCCATGCGCTAGTTATTGATCAAACCCATTTGGTTCACTTGCCTCTAATATCATCCATTTTTTTTACGTCTGTTTATACCTCATTCAAGTGAGTAAATAGCACATGTTTTGATTGAAACTTGTTAGTTTCAAAGTTGCCTTGAACACTAGATTCAGAGGCATCTGTGAGCCTGTGCCTTTCATCGCATGATAACAAGCTTGGCAGAAAATGTACAACAGAAAGGCTAAATGCCGCAGGGTGGGAGAGAAAGGCAGCCGAAAAACCTCAGCGTGGTATTTCTCGATAGGAGCCATGGCCCTGATACCACTGAGCCCTGGAGTGAAGCCACGACAGTGATTTGAAGAATTCCTCTGGTTTTTGTGGACCAGGAAGTGCCCTTTACAGGAAATGTGACATGAGCCAGCGAGGACAAAGATCAGAGAGGAGCAGTCGTGGCTTCTGTGATGGAGCTCTACAGCTGGCAACTGTCAGTGGACACAAGCCTCCTCACTCACTACACATGACCTCTAGAAGCTCATGCTGCTTTTTGGGAAGGGATGATCTCGGGCAAACACGTATCCATCAACTAAAAAGTGGCTACATCTGTGATGCTGTAAACCTCCAACGTGGAGACACAGATACTGGTGATCCTCTCGGTCTGTTATATGCCAGACTGCCATGTTCACCAACATCCTCCCCCCACTAACGGCTTAATCTAGCCTCCCCCATCACCAATGGTTGCAGCTACCTCATTAATGCCCAATCGTCCAGCTCTGGGACTATTGTCAGGGGGGGAGGGAGCCCATGCTTGAATTCCGCAAAGCAATTTGAATATGTAATGTGCCAACCAAGATATAATCACCAAATCCTATTCAGTGATTAAAGCACACTTAAATTGCCCTCACTTAACATTTCTTCACAGAAAGACTCTTATGAGCAGGTTAATCTGCCGCTCATTTTACAGATGTTTCATGACATGTTTACATAATATTATTTTTGTTTGAGACACATTTTGCATCCGGCCTTGCAAAAAATTCCACCGCTCATGTATCATTCCTGTATTTTAAATCTCTCATGTCTGCACGGAGACAACAGGCACGGAGGCATGGGGGCTCCCTGGGGTTCACCAACCCCCCCCCCCTACCTCTTCACCCTCCCCGAACAAAGCCTCCCCAGTTGCGAGCCTGACCCAGTAACCTGGCTAGCAGCCTGGGGGTATAGCGTACCCTGTCTTAGGGCTTCCAGGGTCTATGTGAGCACACAGGGCTGGCATTTGTGTACAGAGTAAAGTCACTTTCGTCAATGCAATCGGCTCTTGCGGGGATTAGACCAGCTCCTTTTAGACAGGGCCGATTGTGTGGTAAATGTGTAGTAGCCTAGCAGGCAGAGCTGGGGCGGGTGTAATAGTGGCCCGGCTAATCTGGACGGACACAGGCATCTTTCTTTACATACGCTATACAGGAATGCCCTCGTGCTCTCAGTGACAAGTATTTTGGTAGATTTTGTACTTTGTCTTTGATATTTAATACACCATGGGACACGTGAGCAAATTATTAGACATCTTTCTATCACACTTTGGGCTCTATTGAATTCAAAGTAGCCACAATATCAGCATTGATCACTGCATCTTTTGGTTTTAAGAAAGAGAAAAGTCCAAGCCAACAAAATCCATGATTGCCATTTCAGTGAGAGGGTTTTTGACCTCTCCATTGATGCATGAGAGTGCTTAATAATCAAATAAGATGTGCAGAAGAACTGTCACAAGTGCGTTCAACAGCAAACAGAACCAATTAGTGCATTCAATTTCTGAGGCATTAGGAGAACATGCAAAACATCTTACCCCTTGGCTCCCCTTGAAGCAAATCGCTGGCTGACTTGGTAGTGATGCCTGAGGAGAGAGAGAGAGACAAAGAAGAAACTGGTCAGTGATTTCGGAATTAAGTCAAATGTAATGGACAGCTCATACACTATGAGTGAAAATATATCGCCATTGTTTAAGCTTTGCATGGTGGATTTTTCTAGATAACAGCAGCCTTGCTTGATGAGATGAGTTTTGGTAAACTTTCCTCAATAAATGCCAAAACATTGCTAAAATGCACACTTCCAATCCGGGTTTACACTGATGAATTGCAGCCATATTTAAATATCATTAAATGTACAATTCATAGGTTTCTGGTTCCCAAATAGTCAGAGGAGTGTTTGTGATAAAGCAATCTATAGCCCACAGGAATTTTGCTTTGCGTTAGTCAGCTGAGCATGTTTATTCCTTTTTATTTATTTTTTTACAAATTACAAATAAAAAAAAAATATATATATATATATATATCTTTTAAATATTTAACTTGTTATAAGCCCTTCTTGCTTTGGTTTATAACTGTACTGATCTCCAAGACCATGGCGAACCAAGCACCAGAACATCATATTTCATATTTCCCCCCGACTGATAAGGAAATATTGAAATAAAAAAGAATCTACCTTTGAAGCTACATGATACATAGTTAATAGATGGAGACAATTATCTGCCAAGTACAGCTGTGCCTGTGATTGACAGCACTCTCAATTTATTATTTATGGTTTTGGGAGATGTTTTCCCTATTGAAGAGTACTGTTGTGATTTTTTTCATCACCCGTTAGCGTTTAATATTGAATGAAATAATAAATATTAAAGCACATACTGTTTGTGACAACAAGGCCCTGGGCAAAATCAGATGGTTTATCACAAGTGAAAATAAAGAAGCTCGTTTTTGATAATGATAATTTAAAATATGACAATAATCTATTAATATTTTTGGATTAGCAAATCCATTGTTACCACTTATACCACTTATATGGCACATATACAAGTATTTGGCCATATTGTATGTCATTATGGTCATGCCAATAAAGCTATTTTAATGTAATCGATTGATTAGTGTTTAGCCAAAGATAATAATTTACATATAGGTTTCTGGTGAAAAATCCCTTTTGCATGGTGTTCATCCTCATCCGTCTGCAGCATTTGATCCCAATTAATGTATTAATAACTTATTTATAAATGCCTACATGATAGCTTGTTAGAGAGTGAGAGACCCATGAGTTCTTGTTGCCATTTATAACTGCATGTTTACCAAATGGATACAAAGCATTTGGGCGAAAAGGATTTTCACAACCTGGCAACCCCAAAGTTGTTGTTAGTAATGGAGCTTTACAATAATAAACTCTTTATAAAGTGTGTTGTATAAGATACAGTTAATGAATTACAGGATTCGGTAGACATTTTTATATCATTGATTAATCTTATGGTAATTTACTAACCAAAAGTGCCCAAAATGCACTGCTTCCAACTTATCTTAGTGTATATTTGTTATTTTTCTAAATCTGCAAGGATATTATTGAACCCATTTCCCTTCAAAATTAGTTTTGAAATATCCTCAGCTTTGAGAAAATTGCATAAATCTAAGTTGAGACTCAGCTTTTTAAAAGTATTGTTTAAATGAGAGCAAATTGAAATTCATTCACAAATCACATCTGAAAACAGGAAACTCTTTTAAGGTTGAGCTTCCTGAGCACATCTCCTTCATCTCAGTGGGGGTCTAAAACAGTATTTTATGGGATGGTCTTTGACTTGGAAAAGTTTAGCAGTAACCTCTCCTGCCTGGTGTTGCCTGGAGGAGGCTGTCAGGCTGTGTGAGATCTGGAGTTTACTCTGCTTTACTCAGCTGGGCGAGCAAAAAAACAATAACACACAAGACCCCAGCGACAACTCGTCGAGCCCAATGCAGACCATACAGCTGAGACCAGGTCTATTCCGGGCCACACACTTATTTGTTTTGACCCCCCCTCCCTCCTCCCCACTTGAAACCCAACAAAAAAAAAACTCAGCAAATGAGCCAACTGCTGTCCTAACTGTGGGACTAACTTATCAAGCCTTGCTCTGGGAGACACCATTTGGATAGACTAAATTAACTCGGTCTAATGTAATGGACCATAAAAGCAATAAAACAGTCTCCTGATTCAGAGTAGTCGAATAATTTGCTTGATAGCTTGTTCATTAATTTATTCCCGAGAGCAAAACAAGCAAGACAAAAACTGCCTTTAGAAAAAAACATCTAATGACTGACAATAATGTGTTCGCCCTACATCTAAATAATGAATTTCACATGTAATGTATGTGTAGAAAGCAGAGACAACACAAAGGTTTTAAAGCTCAGGGCATTATCACAAACCTCTGCCTGTCATACGTGAACTTTAATACCTTTTGGTTTTTCGGGAGATTACGCTTTGGTAAACAAGCAGAAATTAAAATACCCTGCCCTTTTCTGCACAAAACACATTTCACTCAGGGTTTAAAGGGGGAATTTAATGAAATCCCGTCATTCATCAGATCTATTGAATTGCCTGTTATGATCACAATAAATCCAGCCAAGCCTTCTCTAACAGCCAAACACAAAAACAACATTAACAACCACCAACTTCTTTCGATAAGACCAGCTCAACTATTTAAACTTTACTTTGTTTCCTAGTAAAAGGGAAGAACGAGCTTCCAAACCACAGGGATTTTACAGTTCCCGGAGTTGGGAAGCGATTTAGATAATAGAAAATATAGCTTGAAAAAACACACACTAGCTCCAAAGTTCAAGCCGATCTTTTTTCTTACCTTCAGGTTCTGGTAGCCTTCGAGGGTCCGGATGGCAGTGTCAGTGAGTTTGACGTGATATAGAGTTTGATTTGGGTTGTTTTTGTTGATTTTGCCACAGGAGAGCCCATACCGATGCTCCTGTCTCAGCGCTGCCATTTCTACAACTGAACACTATTGGCGACATACTGCCTGCTACGTCACGGAGGAGAGAGGCTGTGGGCGGAGCTAACACACACTACACACTATACACATAATATACACGCTATACACGCACACACACACACACACACACACACACACACACACACACACACACGCGCACACACACACACACACACACACACACACACACACACACACACACACACACACACACACACACACACACACACACACACACACAGAGAGAGAGAGGAAGGACGAGTTAAATAACTAGTTTACTTTCGTTTTCCAGATCTCATTCGACTCAAAGACTGTTTTTATTTAGTCTTGATCTATGCTGTGTCCAAGTTGCTGGAATTCGGTAAATGTACTCTATGTGTTTATCCATCACGCACATCAAAACCTGTTACGTGTGACAATAGTATTATAATGTCAAGACATTAGTATGTATTTGTGCAGTGCAGAGAAACTTCCAACTTTTATTATACATTTATTATAAGGAAAGTACCAAAGTCTCAACATTCTAAAAAGTACACTATTAAATCAAAAGTATTTTTTCTTAAAGATATCTTATAGATAGAATACAATCCCATACACTAATAATTAAGAAGTATTTATCCAAAAAAACTCCCTAAAATGTTACCTTTATACTAACAGTGTGTGTATCTTGTAACTGTGCAACATAGAAATGAAAACGACGAATAGGGAATTGGGATTAATTTAATCTCTGATGGACAACATGTTTTGGTTGAGGATTAAAGAGTAGCCTGACAGTCAGTAACGCAGGGTTTATTTACAATATGGCCGGGAGGATGTTTTCTGTCTATCATCAGCACTACATGAGTCTAGTCCTGCTCCTACAGGGACATAACAGCCACATATCTGATAATGTGTAATTGTTCATTATTACCTTTGGTGAAATGATAAATAACTTTTCAATGGAGGACAACTGGGTAAAATAACATGTGCTATTCATTCAATGAAATTACAGATTCATAATGCCTTTGAAGTCATATGACATTTTAATTAACATAATTGTAATCCTGTTATCACCATCTGTGAAAAATTTGATGTTTTAAGCAAAATATGTGTCTTGTGGCCGGAACATCAGCTGTACATTTAATCTATGATGCAGTGATTTATTATGGTATAAATGTTAATAAAAGATGTAGACTACTCTTATTACTCGTCACTTTAACCCTGCTATTTTAATGTCGCAACATGCAGTTGAGACGTATTCTGCTGAATTTAATTATGCTCCAATGAAAGGAATAAAGTCTTCCCATTAAATACTTGGAGTTTAGCTTTTATCTGTATTTTTATGAGATTAAGTTTAATTAAGTGTCTTGATAAACCTGACAGAAAACCACGTTTATTCACCTTCATGGGTTAAAAACATTACAATGTTTTACAGCCTGCAGATTATTATGACACTCCTTGACAAGTGAAAATAAACATCTTCCAACCCAACCCAAAGCAAATTAAGTAAGAGTTTGTATCTCCTGAGATCTTATTGGTGGATTGCATTCATGGAAACTGTGTTGTGGGGCACGACGGTGAAGTCATTAAGAAGCTTACAGACGTTCTGGCAGATTAGGTTTTTCTCTTCTAATCCTGCAGATTACCACTGCACAAGCCTGCTGGCTGGGAGTGCTTCGTTGCTATGCACGGTTTCTTCACATTGATCATTTTTTTGTCGTTGCCACATCAATGGACCATGTAGACTAAGATAAACACAAGCAGGAGTTTGAGGAGGTGCAACAAAACCTGCAAAAACTACGCAGCAGCAGGCGGGACAAAGAACTTTAGATGAAACCGGGATTAAGGGATTCTTCCTGAGTTGGATTATTAAAGCACAACATGGATTTTTGTCAACATTATGTCATGGAGATATTTTTTTCTATGTTTTCACAGATTTTAGTAGTTGCTACTCAACAGAACTACTAACCTGCACCAAGTGGAACATTGGCTCGGACAGAGAGGATCAGTCCTTCTCGAGGCGAATGCAGGTGGTGTCGCTCTCTGCATTGAAATGGAGACAGAGCAATGTGAAGAGTTCGACCCCGCACCAAAGCCTACCAAACCTGAAGTAGAAGAGGCCATAACTGAACCTGCAGATGATGACACTCACACCGAGCTGCCCTGTGGGTCTGCAGAGGAAGGCCAGGAGCTGCATGGGGAAGAGCAGGCTGAAGCAGAGAGCTGTGCAGGAGAGAGTCAAAGCTCCGATATAAGAAAGCCCTCTGATCCGGAGCAATGTGGAGACACAGCATGCAAGGAGCAGAGGAAACTGCAGAAAACAAACAGCTGGAAGACGGTGCGATTTCAAGAACCATCGATGGACGACGATGTGCTGGAAATAGACAGCTCAGCAGAAAGTCTCTTTCCAGAATATGTGACGGAGGAGTGGACCTCCTCCACCTTTGAGGAGCTTTTTGGGGCAGACGATTGGCTCGACATCACTGGTGAGGAAATCAATTCAATTAAAGTTGATTTATATAACCCAAATCACACATTTTAAATTTGTTGAGACACTTTAGGCTGGGTATTGTGAGGTAATATCGTATCAGTAATCTATCAAGTAGTAGCTCATTTACTCAATCTAAACTTCTACATCTCAGATTAGATTGAAACCACAGACTACAAGACGATGTCCCAAAATTGGACCAAGCTCAAGCTTGTCGATTCTTTTGGCGGATTTTGTAGCATGTGTTTACCAACAAGTAACAGATTAACCCTGCTTCTTCCTGCATGACCTTCTTTTCTTTCCTCACGCAGAGGACCGACTCTTGAGGAAGAAGTTGGTGAAGTCTGGGGCCCCTGACGCCCTGATACCTGTCTGGGGCCAGGAGGTTTCTGTGAAGATGCAGTGTGTCGTGGAGGACCGCACCGTGGTGGAGAAGGACACCAAGCTGGTCTTTGTTATCGGAGAGGGAGATGTTAACCAGGTAAAACACTTTTAGTTTTATTAGGAATGAGTCATAACAATCTGAAATGGATATGGTTAGAATTCTTGCACTTCTTGTTCCTAACGTCACTTAAAACCCCACTGGTAACATGTGAAGCTTTTAAATTACCTTTGGCTTAGTGGTGCTGATATTGAGTCATGCAACTATAGTGGTCTTTGTTTTATTTTGCCAGGTCCTTTCCCCAAATCTATTTGCCACAACATCATAATAAATGCAAGACTTACTGAAGCCTTTTATCTGCTAAGAAACCGTCTACACTTTTTAATTCGTTTGCCATAATGTACGGTGTGGTTTAGCATGCTTCCATCTTTTAAAATCTGGGCCGAATCCTAAAGAAATGCGTTTGTCCTGCGTCGCGCCAGTGACGATTTCCTCTGACTGTTCAGTGATCTGTAGTGTTTAAACTCACACTTCTAGTAACGGCTCAGCTCACTTAGAACTTTGACCAGGGTGGTACCAAAAAAGTAAGAAAAAAAAGGGTTTAATTTAGCTGACACTTTTATTACATTACATTTCATTTAGCTGACACTTTTATCCAAAGCTGAAGATACAAAATAAAAATAGCAAGAACCCTGCATTTACATTAGCTTTCAATAAGCCAAACCATTGTGCTACATCGTTTTCAGAAACCAGAGCATTAAACCATAGATTGAGACTTTTCACTCATTCACTAACATTGTATGACAATTGGAGATAGATATTCTGTCTGAAAACAATTTACCATCATGAATCTGAAATGGCAAAAAACTGAAGCTTGAAACTGAGAAACCCTTCAGACGTCTTAGTCAATTGATTAACTGCACTATAAAAAAGTGATGACGCATTGAGTGTGATTATGTAAAAAGCCCAATCTGTCCTCTTAATAACAGAATGTGTTTTGACACCTGTAGGCCCTGGAGGAGTGTGTCATGTCCATGCAGAAGAGAGAGATCACATTACTGCTAGCAGATTCCCAGTGTGCATATGGACTTCTGGGAAGGTAAGAATTTTCCAGTTATTGTTGTTAATGGTAACGATTAAATAAATCATGTGCATGTTGAAGCAAAAACAAGACTGGATCAGTTATTATTCTTTCTGAGTATCATCTCAGAGCCCCGGCTTTCTGTACCTGTTGCTGTGGGGGCAGCCTGGTTATCCAGGGGTAGCGCGGTTAATGAACCATAAACAGGAGCAGATGGCTTCCTCCGAAACCCATTCAGAGGCAGCCTATCAATGGCCTGCTTGTAACCTCACAACGAATGGGAGAACAGCACTTATATTACGGCCAATGCCTCAGGTTTACGACCTTTACACCATTAAAGAGCCAGAATAAACACAGAGGAGATTGGTGTGTCGCCGACGAAAACCCATTGTTTATAGTTTTAATGTTTACTTAAGATAACCAGAACACATGAGAACGATACATTAATGTACCACAGTGATTTTATATATAAATATGAATGAACATATTTGTCTTTTGAGGTTTCATTAGACGAAAAACATGTATCAAAAGTGTTTAATGGGATTTAATTTGTTCACTGCAAAAAACCTTCTGTTCTCGATGTTGAAAGGATGTTTAGGCTGACAGGACTATATTGTATATTTAGCTCTTTCATAAACAGCAAAATTGGTCATTAATTTAATTCTGGAACAGATTATTCTATGCCAGTGTTTATATAAACCGACGCCATTAGAATGAATTCAACATTATTACATAGTTTCAACCCAGAGCCATGTTTGCTCTGTGAGTGGACAGTGTAATTTCTTTTAAGCATAAAAAGCCAGGAAACACTCTAAAATAAACAAATGTGCTGTGCAGTTATATCAAAACGTCCATTCAGCTACATGCTCCACCATTAACAGAGTAGCTGTAAAGAGGAGTAATGCATAAAAACAACCTGCACACACAATTATCATGTGGCAGTAAAAGGCTTGAAAAGGTGCAGGACACAGACATCATTTCATAATTCATATCCGTATGTACATGCTGAAAGTGAAACACTGTCCGTCTGAACATTGTCAACAACATAATGTTCAAATGTGCCGAACATTGTGTTGTGAAAGCTTGTTTTTGTCAGTGTGTGTAGTACTGTTTCAGCCTCTGTGCTGTGTGTGAGGTATTATTATGGAGCTCAGTAAAGGGGATGATGGGACATGGGGTGTGCGAGGTGAAGCGAGGAGTCTCTGAGGTGTTTGTCTAGAGTCTCGCCCTCTGTTGTGCGGGAGAAGGAGGCAGAGAAAAATAAAGGAGGCAACGGGAGGTTAGTTAATGATTGTTTTGATGCAGCTGATTAGGGTTGTGTGCTGTGGAGTCAAATTTAGCCGTACCAAAAGGTACACAATCAGAGCTTCATGCCAGCTCCTTAAACACGACACACTTACTGAGGTTAACGGCAACTCTGAATGTGATTTTTTTCACTGAAGTTAAATGCATTTGTTAATGATTCGGTTTGACAAGTGAGAAAATCAAGAACATATTATGTGAAAGAAACACCAGATTATAAACCCAATTCAACCCCTTTTTAAAGTAAGTCATCTATTGGTAGGAAACGTGTGGGTAATGGGAATTTCTTTCTTGGGAGTATAGATGAGAAAATAGAAAACATGCTCATGTGTTTAGAGTTAACATGAATCTTTCGCCAGCAGCCAACAGCTAAGCTTAGCATGAGGGAAAACAGAAAGAAACACATTCATGTTCATCTATTAATTAACATTTGTGTGTTTGTTTAATCAGGAAATAATCCGAAGTGTATTAATGTCAATTCACTAGTTTATGATTTGAGGATGTTTTATGCCAGACTATTTCTTGGCTCTGAGAAGTTGCCAGATAACCAGCGGAGACTTGGTGAAGTCACTGGTCACAGAAAAATAAATATTCTGGCACATAAACATTTTGAATATTGCAGTGCTTACAGTTTGTTTTTTATACAGATTTAAGTTGCCAGTATGCATAATTTGTTACCTTTGAACAGAGCAAAGCTATTGGTTTCAAACTGGCTGCTATAGCTACATAAACAACGCAGACATAAAAGTGGTATTGATCTTATCATGTAACGTATGGAAATAATGCAAAAAGCTATTTTTTTACTTTCTCTTTAGCAAGACTTGTGCATTCTCCTTCATAGACTGTTGCCAGACCTGCATGTTGAGGTGTACTACAAAAACATACAACAGTGTTTGTGCAAATAAGCTCACACAAATAAGAATCTCAAGCAGCAGCAGACATCACGTTTCAAAGTAGATGTGTCATCCACAGCGTGTTTATGATGTAAAAAGACAGAGGCACGATGAGGGAAAATCTCATTAACCTCTCTCTGTTTTCTGGCGGATGCATTGATTGAACTCAGACAGTCGCCCGTTGGAAACAGGGCTGCTAAGAGCACTTCACAGTTATTTATCAGAACAGTGTGCAAAGCTGGTCAGACAGTATGATTCAACACTGCACAGTGGAGTGGATTGTAGATTGGTGTGGGTGATGGCCTAGCTGTGGTGTCGGATGTGATCAGAGCTGCAACTCCTTAAAAAGGTGGCTGTGAGACTAATGAAACCCTGTGAAAAGCCTGGAGCATTAACCCTATTGATTAAAACAGACGCACTGGTTGGGAATAAATGGACTACAAGAAAGAAACACTGAGGTTTATTCCTGTGACATCAAAGCCTGGAAAAGTGAAGTTGTGACGAAGGACATCACGCTCTCCTTTTTCAGGAACTGCTGCTTACGTCAAAGCTATTCCCCAGCGAGACACACTACTTAGTCCGAGACACAGACTGCCTCCCTTCAGTCAGCAGGTCCTTATCGGAGAGGGGTGGAAGCAACATCTGCTGATCTCTGGACAGGCACAACTTTAACACTCATAAACCTCCAGGGGGTCTGCCTCATCAGATCTGCACGACCTCAGAGTCAACCACATTATGTGTCACTGGCAGATGCTTTATAATCTGACTAAAACTAAACCGAACAAACAAGCAGCATAGTTAATTGATCCCCATTATATACACTGCATGCCTTTGTTGGGATAGCAGTAGCTCAGTCTGTAGGTACTTAGAAAACTGGAGGGTTACTGGTTTGAGTCCCCAAAAAGAGTGTGTCTCCCGGGAACCGCAGAGGTGCCCTTTAGCAAGGAACCGGACCCCCACAGCCTTTCTCCATTGTGAACCGCTGTGAGGTTATATTAGCTGGCTGTTGGCAAACATCAACAGTAGCTTAAATCCCGCCGCTGGCAGCGAAGGTGTTGGTGTACTTTTACACTTAGCACAAATTAAGACTACGTCATTGGCACATGTTGAAGTGGAGAAAATAAAGCCTGTGGGATGTCTACAAAAAAAATGTACTGTTTAATCCAAGTCCAGATGGACACTGTCAGACCCAAAATCATTCTAGTGTGGCATTAACGTGTCCCGAGAGGGTTGTTTGATATTAGAAAATTAGAAGCTCATAATTATCTTATTCACATTCATCTTCTGGGACACAAATATAACAATGAATAGCATGATTGTCTTTGTTTATTTGGTAAATAAAGCAAAGGCTCTTATACAGCATAAATCAAGTTAGTTATTGGTAACTAGCACATATATGATCAAAAGGTGAGGGGATCTCACACTATTGTACACAAAGGAATACATGTACAGTCTCCATTGCAGTATCTGGCAAAATGAGGGTCAGGTTAGTTATGCTTTTGTTTTATATTCACATATTTGATGTAGTTGTTTAGGGGATGTTCATCCATGACGAACCTTTCTATGTCAGTTGTGCAAGCAAAGTGCCTCAATTTGGTTTTAATTCTATTTTGACAAACACTATTGTTAGCTTAGTACATTTGCTTGACACCATTGAGAGAACTCTGAAATATCGTATCATTGGATACAACATTAGAAATAGTGAAAGGTGTTTTATTTCCTGTTCTGAAAACATATTAGGAGTGTGGTCAGCTCAGGAAAAACTAATTTGTATAGTACATTTTACTGAAAAAACACTGAAAAAACTGTAGATGACCCAGAATTGAACCCTGGTGTATCCCACATGGATTAACACAGAAATACTTACAGTGACTGAACTGATCAGATTCACCTTCAGACAGTTAAAATGAAATGCAAATATAATTGATAATCACAAATAACTTCATTTTCAGTAAACGCACTGTGGAGCCGCACCATGGCTATCATTCTCGGTTTTGCGGTGAGGCAAACAAAACAGTCCTACTGTGGGAGCGTTGAGAAACACGAAACTCCTTCTTTGACCCCGGGCGAGGTGGCCTGTTGGCTTTTGAGGCCTTGAAATCACCAGGCTGACTGATCTGTAGTCGGCTACAGAGACAGGTTGGAGCAAGTCAAGGGAGGCTTTAGCTCATGGGAAAGTACTGTAACTCTAACTTTGATGATCGGTGGTTATTGTATAATATTCATCATCTGTTTACAGTCTGTCCATTTTAATGTGATCATGTTTGTTTTGTCAGACTGCCATGTTTTCAAAGTGTTCATGAAAAGAATTGGCAGCCAGTGACTGATGTTTATATGATGTGTGCGTGTTTTATTGGATTTGGAATGGCTTATTATCAACGAGAATGGATAAAGTCTTATTTTCATTATCGTTTACCCAAACTTTACCAAGACTGACACTGAAATGTAGTGCCTAAAATGACAAAATATAAGAAAATAACATATTTTAGCTGACATCTCTTTCCCAGTGTGGTCAGGGCTTTAGTGTTGAGCACAAACGTTGATCGACACATATGTTAATACAATGTTTTCATCATGACTGGGATGTCTTCAGGGCAAAACAATGACTACAAGATCTCAAATAATCATACCTGCACAACATCCAGCGTTATTCAAATGTAATTGTTACAAAAAAAGTGTTTAACACACAATATCAAATAATAACCCAGAACTCTTACATAACATGCATTGACAATTGTACTGTTTTTCTGGGAATGTGCACAATGTGAATCTTTGGTTACACTCTTGAAAAAGTTGGCAGGTGTGGAAGCCTCTCCCTGTGGCCTCTGAGGCACACCCATATCCTGCAGGGAATGCAGCTGAAAAAGGTAACAGTGACATTTCTCAGAGCAGAAAGGCCTGCAGCTTGAGAGAAACAAAGAGAAAACAGGTCACTTGATAAAAGATCAGAGAGATGTGATTAATGGGCTCATGTCTGATAACGAGTAAGTCTCTTGAAAATGTGAGAAATGTCAGTGATTGTGAAAATGTGAGAAATGTCAGTGATTTTTATTTGACAGAAGGTATGGTGTTAGGTTCATTTGTAATTATTGTTTGTGCGTTTTTCCTCTTTATACAAACATTCTCTGTGCTTATCCCCCAATGAAACACGATACAGCAAAGAACTGGCAGTTCTGCTTTTCATTACATCTAACACTCGCCAGTGCAGAGGTACAGTGACTCACTTGCCACAGAGTTGAACTGGTATCTGTCAATTTCATGCACATGCGCCCTCCTCCCTTTTCTACAGATACGTAAGGCATGTTGGCCACACATGAAATCTTTGAGGTGGAGCTCCTCTCTGTGCTTGAGGTAGCATGACTCACTCGGCATAACCACCTGGGTCAAATGAATAATGCGACCTTTGAGAATAGTGGAAAACACATTGATGAATCTAAATCACTCTCCTTCCCATTGTTGTTGCGAGTCACTTTTTGGAGTAACTGACACTAGTATGAAGTGTTTTTGTTGTACTATCATCACCATTGAAGTTTTACAGCAACAACTGACTGCATTGTCATATGACCTAAACAAGTTTGACTGTTGCTTTTGGGCTCTGTGTGCTTCTTTCCCAGCACATATACACAGCAGGCTTACAAGAAACCACACCCAGGCCTCACGCTCCAGGAGCAGGCCAGCAAGCATCGACAGCTGTAGCACGCTCCAGATAAGATCAGGCTTAGCTCACAATCAGCATGCACTCTCCTGACCTAAAGCTAAAAAGAAATGTCTGAATGAAATGTGAGCAGGATAGAGGTTTTGCTTTCCCTCTGAAAGCTAGATGGTGGGTTGTTTTGGCACCACAGCAGTATTTTGCCACTCAGACCAGTGTTTGAACTGTGCATGCCATCTACCTCATCTAATCTCCCTGGATGTTTACCTTTTTCCCCTACTGCTAGCTAGCAAGCTTATCTCTCTCATCGACGCAGCCTCATAATATGGCACTGCACTCAGATATATCTACTTCTGCTTTCTGTGGTCAGGGGGTATTTAGTGGGACAGTAAATCTCCTAAAAGTGAAATGGTGCCTTTTTACTGCCTTTATTACATTTTAGGTAGAGTGTGTTTTAAGAGCAGATAATACTTGGTGGAGCAAAGTTGGCTTTATAATACATGAACACTTAGAGCTTTGTAGGATGTTTTTTAGTTTGAGAAATACAATTGTTTTGTTTAAACCATAGACTGTAGGTTTAAACGTATCATTCATTAATTATTGGCTACATTTTTTGCATCTTTGGGAATGCCATCATTTCCTTTTGCAATGCAGTCCTTGAGAGATACAGTGAGTTTAGAGTAGAATTCAAACTCACAATGTTTTCAATATACAGCAGGTAAGTGTAAGAGTAATACACAGCTTCTCAAGCCAACAGTTAAGAGCAAATAGGACATTATTCAAAATAATACAAACCACTTGTCGGTGGAATTGACGTACAAACAAAACATGTATTATAACACCGACTATTACATATCCTGAAGAGATGCACAGTCTGTGGAACAAGAGCCGACCAGTTTTAAAATTAACAATAATTTACAGGTGATATTGCTGTAACGATTTTTGAAATATTGTGAGTCCTGCTTTTTTACATCCATGTTAACTAGTTAGCCCAATTCACTCCCTTATTTTGTTCTTTGTGCGTTATTCCTACCAACTGCTGTTCAGCATATTAGAGTCAAGCTGCTGGCAGGACTGTGTATTGCAGTGCCAGAGAGCTCATGTCCACATGCATGCCAAACAAAATGTTAAAAATATAACTCCAGAGCGTCGTTAGTAGTTTCAATACCACAACGTAAAATTACTCCATTACGAAAAAAGTCACTGTAAAAGTATAGAAATGTTATCAAATTGTTTTAGTATTTATAATACAAACTTTGACTTTAGCTGATTAACCGTTTGTCCTCATTATCTCAGCTGCTGTTAAAATAGTTGCTTGAACCCAAACATTACTCCACTTAACTAAAACAAACCCTTCGTTATCTTGCAAGGATTTAAATCAGACAGTTCAACATCTGTACATGTCCTAACCTTACCTCTGACTTGTTACTTTAATGAGTTGGTGTCAAAACTTGCCTTCTTTACAGAGACACTGACACCACTGTCATGCTTCACTGACATCACCCCTTGTCCACTGTGTCACTAACTGGGATGTGTTGTATAACAACATTGTGAAACATGGTCCTTTTTGTCAGTGGGCATGCATAAGAGGACACACAGGAGGTGGGACCTAAGCTCTACCAGCACCTTTCCTATCTATGACAGGCACCCCTCTAAATCATCCATGCCTCCTGTGTTCAATAAACACAGCCAGAGAGAGAGATTACTAGAGCATGAATGGCTGCACAGAACTGGTTTTAAAAGTTAGATAATGTGCTGAGTAAGCAGGTATGCAATGTGTGTTACCAGCAGGATGTATCTGATTTACAAATAGTATGTCCAAATTAGAATATGAAAGCACGCCATGAACACTAAAAAACAACAATTTTATTGTTTGAAAACCTGCACTGTGTAGCGGATCCAACATCTCTAACTCTGATACCTTTTCTGATAACATGGTTGGTGCTGATATTCATGGTTTCCAGATAATTATTTACTGGATTATAATTTTCCTCAAGTGCCACCATGAGGTTGACATTTTTGTCATTTAGTAAAATATCTGGACAATCGCTGGACAGATGGCAACAACATTTGGTTTGCAAAATGTTAGTGTCCCCCTCCGGATGATTTGCACATAACTTCTTCTTACAATTACTTTAATCTGTTTTCATTATGGGCAAAGATTCTGCACGTGTTCAGTTAGATGAATTTGACCTATTTTTGTGTGTCGCCCCCCGGTATGACAACAGCTAACACCTCTGCCTACGATGACGCATTGAACGAACACGTTTGTTTCAAGCATACACCGGCCTCAACCCTCCGGTATTATGTCACATGGCTTTGTGTTCATAGCTGCTTTCCATCTCCCTCGTCATTGCTAAAAAACAAAAGCTGTTTCTGGGGTTCTTTGACTTTCAGGACCACCCAGTCCCCCACGTCATTTGTGGCTCAGAAAAGTAGCTTATTATGACTTACTTATAATTTTAGATACACAAACTACAGAAGAATGAAACAGACCGACTTTCTGGGCAGAGACACTGTTGACACTTAAACACACATACAGATTGTAACAGGTCTGTATTGACAGGATAACCTGCTCAATGTTACATGTACTGTGGTAGAAGTAGCGACAACTGTGTATCTGACGGAATAAGCTCACATGGACACAAGTTAAGTGCTGCTGCTGTAGAGGGATGTGAGGTGATGGGCTCTGTCCGCATGCCTGGAGGAAACAGATCTGTAGCAAAGTGGTGTGTGTGTGTGTGTGTGTGTGTGTGTGTGTGTGTGTGTGTGTGTGTGTGTGTGTGTGTGTGTGTGTGTGTGTGTGTGAGTGAAGATGTGACGTCCGTAGGGACGTGGAGTGTGAGTCATCTCGCTGAGACGTCATCGGTCGTCTGCAGCACACACACAGAAACACAGACACACACATGCACACACAATAGACGTCCAAAATATTCCTCTCAAAGTTAATTACTGACGTCCTCACCGTAAAATCAGATGTGTAGTGATTAAACTGAAGGGATTAACTAAGTAGATCTCATTATAAATGAAACAAGCCGAGTTGTTTGATGGCATTGATGGGATTACTGCGGTAATGTTTTATATTGTCACTCCAGATGGTGAAGGACAATACAAGTGAGCTCATGTGTAGCAAAATACTGAATTATCTGTGCAAGAAAACAAATCAGTTTGTCAATATAGTAAATGTCTGCTTGTGTTCGTTTCTAAGCTCTCTGTGATGAGAGTGACCTATGCCATCGCCACAGGCTCTGGTCAAGTAACTCAAGCCCTTCCTCCTAAGAGATGTGGCTCTTCTACATGATTGATGCTCCAGGTCTTATAGATCTACACAGCCATCTGTGAGAGACTGAAGAATCGTGCTAATGGCCCCGGCTACATTTGCTCTCCGCAGACAACCTGACTAATAAGTCAGGAGTTCAGTGTGCTGCTATTGATTCACAGGATGCACAAGGAGGTTGAGCTGTCTGCTGCTGCTGAAAGGAAGCAGGATTTGTATTGGTTAGATAACAGACACACACTCATCGGGGCAGTCATATTTTTCTAGTGGAAAGTGGCAGGAGGGCGACAGTTAATTATAATGATGATGTTCTTGTGCATACACTACAAAACTTCAGAAAAGTCAACAAGTACAGATAATATATGAGCTAGTAAATGTATTTTCAGATATGTTGAGTATTAAGGTCTTGTAGTTGTTCAGGTGCACATGCTGATTAAAAGTTACATGTCATTATATCATCAGTCAGAGTAGCGCGATAAATGCTGTCCGTTTGTTGGGCGCTCATTTTGCAAAACGAGATTTGTGACATTGTGACATTTTCTCGGTGGGAGTTATCTGGCTTTGGCACATGCATGCGTGACAGCTCGGACTTAAAAAGGAAATTAGTTTCTGATCAATATCTCTTTATGACATTTATTCCGCAGCCTGAATGTCACACATAAAGCAATGAGCAGCCTGTGATCACAAACATAAATGTTCACAACTCTGTAAGGCAAACAGCAACCTTGTTGAATGATAATGAAGACTCAACCCATATTTTATTTCCAAATCACACTTTTGAGGAAAAAATAAATCTTTGATCTAAATAAAAATTAAATTGCTCGTCGTAACAGAAAGCATAAAAATACCCTTGCAACATTGAGGGATTCATATGTCCACCGAAGTAGGGGGACCTTCATGTGAAGTATAACCGTAATGGAAGAGGAGGACTTTCATCTTTCAAAGAGCAGGATTTTTTGGCTCGTCACTTAGAAAGCTTTGAAGTTCACAAGTGTAATCCAAGACTGGCAACAATTCGGTTTGTATAATCAGTGGACATAATGTCTTTGCAAAGAAAGAACTGAGCTGTCATTGCCGTTAACTACAGCTTCACCTTTACATCGATGAGAATAAGCTCAAACTAAACCTCCCTCCCCGGGGCTGCATGAGAATTTGCCACTTGACCTCACTGTGCACACCTCAGAGACGTCTGCTTGTTTCGTATTGATTGATTATGGATTAAGAGTCAATCCTGGGATATTCTGGATAACGATCTTAGGTGATGTATTTCTGCGTAAGACAGATTGCTCTCATCCACCCTGATGCAGATCAACAGCTTTTAATTTTTTTTGAGGAATTGTTCAGATGCTGCCACACACCAGAGAGCAAACCTGAGAGAGGTTTCACATCATTGCATAAGGCATAATCTGAAACTCTCCCCGCTCACCTGTGAGTCAGAGGAAAGATTTTGTTTAAAAGCTTCACTCATTCACTGTGGAGAGGTGGAGCTCACAGCTGATATTAGTCTAATGAAATGTATGAATTAGCTCTTAGATTTGGATAAACATATTCATCATTCATCACACTTTGTATGGAACAGCAGAGGGATGACGTTGACAAATGTTTGGTGAGGAAAGTCAGGCATTTAATAAACTAGAGACACTGATTTTTTTGTTGATGGAGTTGATGGATACCAAACATGGGCTAACATTTGAGTTAGCCAATCAAACGTGTGCAAGATGTCTGTACCGTGAACAGTTTTATGAAAGATGACATTTGAGCTGTTTTAATAACTTTTTAGAGATATTGTTAGATGTTTTAATTCTTAAGTGCTTCCACAGATTACATTTTGTTATGGATTTTTTGTCAAAGCACTTTAAGATATTCATTGCTACCGGGATGTTAAGAGCATTCCATGGAATCTAACAAAAAGTGTATCTCGAGCCGGTTTCTCAAACTTACCTANATTCTCAAGTGGTGGCTCACACAACAACCCCAGAGCCACCACTTGAGCCAGGTAAACAAGGTACTGTATGTAAATGTCAGTAAACTTCCAAGTTATGCGAACATTTAAGCAAAGCATAAATTACAGCTACGTTGTATATTTAATAAACACTTTGCCATACAATCTAAATGTTATGTTTTTTAGCGTTACCTGGTGATTTCAAAGAAATGTTGACTTACTGTTCGGCATGAAGCTAGAAGCTACCTTACAGTACACAGTTGATCCGGAGTCCTGGCAGTTCAAGTGTTTCATAGTTTGCTCAGCTAACCATCAACCTAGCACTGAAATATATGGATGTTATGTGACAGTATTTCTGAGAAAAAGTCAGCTGAAATGGTGGCATAGTTGCCACTGCGTGTCAACAGCATGTTTGAAAAATATTTGCAGCAGTAAATGTGGCTGTTTGGCCACTGAAGTTGCCTTAACAACACCTGAATTTAAATGTGCAACCTCTTTTTGTGACAGATTTTTGCAAGAAATTATAATTCTTCTGAATGATATTCCTATTGACAGCTAGTTTCTATGTGAACATTATGAGATGGACAGCCAGAGAGAATAAATGAAAAACAGTTATGAAATACTATATGACAAAACAATAATACAGTTTAAGTGATTTGTAAAATATCCATAAGAAAAATCTGTTTACAGTTCTGTTTCATATGGGTGTTGAGAGATGTATCCATAGATCTTTTCCTTTTGCTCTCAAAGTGCACCAGATTGATGCTTTTAACTTCAATATTTAAAAAACACACTTGAGTCAATAATATAATATAATAATATAATATAATCCGGGGGAGCATGCCCCCGGACCCCCCTAGAGGAGGCTAGGTCCACTGCGTTTACATGCTTATTTATACAATATGTGTGCTTATGCTAACATCATAAGACAAAAGTTGGTTTCATGTTGTGTGTAGTGAGAACGTGAAGGGGGGGGGCGGGGGAGCCAAAGCTTGCTTAGGGCCCCCAAAAGTCTAGGGCCGGCCCTGGTTGTTTGCATATGTGTTATGACGTTTAACAGGTCATGTGTTTATGGTTTTAGTTGACAAAAGCCAGAGTAATATCACCTGTTGAGATAGCTAACATTTATCACCAGAGAAAATATCTTGAATATATTGGATCTTTTGTTGGTTTCAAAATGGACCAACATAGGGTACAATGTAGGTGTTATAGTGTCAGGGTACATTGATTTAATCTATCAGCAATGAAAAAACTGGATTGGTCCCTAATATGAGACTTTTCACTTATATCTTTATCTTGGACTTCCTAGACCCCTCTCACTTAAGCAGTGGAATTTTAGCATTGCATTAACCATCGCACCAGTAATGGCATTGTGTAAACCAGCACAGTAACGGCTGTGTGAGCTTCATATTGCTACACTAATGCTAATTTCACTTCCACACCCTCTATTACTGCATGTGACACAATGGTACTATGAGCATGTATGTCATGATAGTTGATTATCTTGCTGCTGTTCATTTGCTTCAGAGGGAAACAGCCAATCACCTCTGACCTTTTAATTTCAGAAGTAGTCTCTGGAGCCCACGGGGGAGCAAGGAATGACGATGCTGCAGCAAGTGTGATCAATCAGCACCGTCTACCACAGGTGACCGTCTATTCCTGCATGTGTGAAATATTAATAATTCATTGACATCTAACCCTTTTAAGGGATATTTTCTCAAATTGGATTATGAAAATTATCTCTGTGGCTGTCGAACATGTATTTGCTTGGATATATACAATAGCATAAGAGGTAAAACTGGATTTGTTCGTAATAAGTGTACATTTTTCGTAGTAGTTATGATAGTGCTATGACTAGGAGCAGTGTTAAGAGAAGTCTGGCAACATATTCTATAACTTGACATTTTCACTCAAAGCTTGCATTGCTAGTAGAAGCTACGGATTGAGTACATAAATTATAAATACTTTCTAAATATATTCAATGGAGCTCCTAAGGGGACTTGTGAACATCAATCAAAGAGTTACCACATCTGTTCTTCTTTATAAGTGGTTTTTCCATTTTTCACATTTGGTTGTTTTATAGTGCTTACATTCATCATATCGTCTACAATTTATATTTGCAACCACAGAAATGACTTTTTGTGTTCCACCACAGCGCTATGGTCTCAAGTCAAGGTCACTCTCTTTTCTCTCAATACTGTCATTGTATTGTTATACTGCTTTGCAAAAGTGAAAGAGAACAGCTCATGGGCTTTTCATTGGAAGTAGAATGATGCTCTGTGTGCTGCAGCAATAATATTTCAATGCTGTTGTCCCCTGTGGCCATAAGGGGTTCAGCCAATTTGTGTTAGCAAAGGTCAGATCCATCTGGAGTGCTGTTTACATTCTGGGGTATCCTCCTTCCTCAGGCCGCATCCACTCAATACTATCACACACTGGAAATCACACAGCCTGCTTCGAGTACAATCGGCATTCCAGCCGACCTACAATAGTTGGTATGTGAGGAATCTTGTACGCTCTGCTTTAAAACGAGAGACGGACAAAAGAGCAGTTGGATTGATTTTCTTCTTTCACTGTCACACTTATTAAAGTCTTTGCCGCACATACAGTACAGTGCTTCTTTATCTCCTCTCTCTCTATTTGAGTGTATTGTGAAATTGTTACTGAAGGTCACATCTGCAAGTTGTAATGGCAGATCTTTGTTCCGAGTTTCTGGTCTGTGATTTAGGCCTAATTATTTATTTTGCAATCGGAACGCTTACACACATTGCATGATGTCAGTCACAACAACCTCTTGATAGTTTTCTTGTGTGTGCAGACTGCGGTGTACAGCTTACAGATGGTGGATGTGAGTTGTCACTGGCCATAAGGGTCAGGCTTCATTCTTTAGCTTGCCACCAGGCCTTACATTAAAGCTCTCTGTGCTCTGTCATTGTTGCCTTTCGGGGCTGGACTGCCAACTCACGCTGGGACAACTGTCACTGTGCAAACTTGCACGAACCGATAACTTTGTTTTCTTTCTTTGTTGTATATATTTCTAGCCCATGTCAATTCTAAATAAGTAAGGGAGGAGCTTTTAAAGATGCTAATTTAATCGGTATCTAGCTTCCAAAGCTCCTAACAGTATTTCTTCCTGACCTGTCAGCTTTAGTTTAGAGTCTGGACTGGATGTTCACCAGAACCCTGCCTAGCTTGTCCAAAGTCTTCTCTTAAAAAAGCTTATTTAGACTCTGCTTACCTGAACTAGACTCACAGTATAACTAACACTTACACAGAGCTACAGTAATATACGGATGAGTAAGATGTTCTTTGTTTACTTAAACACATTGCTTGCTATGAACAACATATCTACATCTTCTTTGAAAAACATTTATCTAATAGCTAGTGTAAATTGTTTGGGTTGTGACAGATGTCACACTATATGAGAGAACACAGCTGCAGTCCATTTACACAATGTATTACAGTCTGTTTACTTTATCCATCGACTGCTGTGCCACTGAATACATTATACATTGTAGATGGAATAATTATCATTATCAGGAGTAATAACAGCAAGTTTTTCACAGTAATTACATTCACGATGGGTTTCAGACTTTCATCCATTACAGAACTGTTTGTCTCAGCTCGGCCACAGTTTGTCTCTTTGGTGCCCTGCTGGCAGGGCTGGGCGATATGGAGGAAATTCATTTCTTGAATCTTTTTTTTTCTTCCAAAATGTCATTTGGTGCATCACAAAGTATATTAAACAATGGGATTTTTGATAAATAAAATCCAGATATGTAATATTTAAAGACAATATATGTTTTTGTTAACACCCAGGAGAAAAAGTAAAAACACATTGCTCTTAGGAGGGAAAGTCCAAATGAGATGGAGAAACATTGTACTCCGCTCACAAAAACAGAAAAACATGTGGTATTTATTTACTGCTGTTTGAATGTCTTTAGTTCAGCTGAGTTCAGGAATGTGTGTCCTTTTGACACCATGTACTGTTCATACTTGCGGGTGTGTGTAGGCATGTGTTAGGAAGCATTGGGATCATGTGGTTCTGACTAACCATTGTTGTAGGTATTGTTGGCCGTGGTGGTGGTCTGTGGGTCTCCAGCGTGGAGGTGGCTGACCACTGGATGAAAAAGCAGCTGTTACATCCGTCCCATTATGGTCGTACTCTGTCACCCAAATGTGCTCAAAGCATCAGCATCTTCACTTTTGCCAAATGTATTGTGACAGCCAATTCTAAATATAATCATTGTCCAAACAATTGTATCCAAACACTGCCCCAAGGAATCTCCAATGACCTTATTCAGAGGTTGAATATCAACATGCTGTTTGATTACTGGTAAAAAAAAGCACATGGTGTGCAATTGAATTACCAAACAGAATACACACTCTGTGGGCTCTTCTGGACACACACGCACACGCACACACACGCACGCACACACACGCACACACACGCACGCACGCACGCACGCACGCACGCACGCACGCACGCACGCACGCACGCACACACACACACACACACACACACACACACACACAGCCACACACACCCACACACGCACACACACACACACACACACACACACACACACACACACACACACACACACACACACACACACACACACACACACACACAGCCTTCGCCCCAAAAGGATAAGCCACATTTTAGAGCCCATCATATTATATCCATTCTGACACCAAACCCCAGAGATCATACACAATTAAGAGCAGTTTATCTAATTATTTCATAGGTCTGGCTCTAACCACTGAGGGCATTTTACAGTTACCAGATCATAAATATTTAATTTGGACTTGTGCATGCACTGAAAAGCTCAGCAGTGACAGAGAGAGTGCAGCTACAAGGAGCACCTCCCTTTCTCCGTCCACTCGTCTCCCACCCTTCCACATCCAGCCTATGATGTAATGTTTCTGCTGCTGATAGAGCAACCCCCTCTCCTGCCTTTTTATATTTCATTCCCCTCCCCTTCCGATTTTTGCTGCTGCCCTCGCTGGTGGTGATAGTGGTGGTGGATGCGTGCGTGCGGTGCCGGTTCAGCTGCATCCCTGGGCATCTCTCGGGATCCCTGCAGAGCTTCTTTTCCTCTGTCCTCACTCGACAGAGAGCCGCTCCTTTTGGGCACTGCAAGACCCTGTCCTCTGCTGATAAAAGGTAATTATTCTGTTTCATGACAAAAAACATTCTTTGTAAAAAAGAGAGCAGGAAGGTAGTAGAGAGGAGGAGTGTAATAGGGAGTGATGGACAGAGGTTTGACTGAGTGTCCAGTGGAGTCAATTGGTCTGGTTGCAGAAAGCTTCTCGCCGCCACAGCGCTGGATGCCATGATAATTGCTCTCTCAGTGTGTGTGCATGAACTGTAGTATGGTGCTGGTTTCCATGGTAAAGATGAGACGGATCGCGTGCTGGCTCAGGGGTAATTCAGCATGTGTCGTGAAAGCTGCAATTACCTTTTTGGTGCGAAGTGATTTCTCATCTTCTGTGCGTCTTTCATTAGAGATTATAGTAATCTTTTTTTTGTATTCACTTCTATGATGATCCTTTAGCTCTGTTATACTTTTTATTTGAAAAAAGTATGGATTTTCATTTGGTATATCATTATTTTACTTCCCTGGAACAAATGTCTCACTTCCCCAAAAAACTGGGCGTGTACAATGACAGTGATGTAGACGAGCTGAATGATGCGGGGGGTGTTATCTGCATGCAGATTTTTGGAGTGCTTCAGAAATGTAGGGGTTTTACGGTGCGTTACGTAGATGCTTAGTCAAACTCTTTTTCTTCCTCGTCATTGTCTTTTGATGGGATGTGTAGTTCTAGCACAGGACCACAGAGGGTTGTTTGTAAATCTACAACAGCTGATTCTTTTAGGAGTTGTTTAACCTTAGCTCTTGCTCTATATCAGATGCTAACTTAATATTTCATGCTCGTCTGCCCCACATGTAGATGGGGCTTATCACTAATTCATTCTCAGGATTTTCCCTGTGTTTGAGTCGTCACTCATTTCCACTTCCTTTTGTCTAATGCTATCCACCCATCGCATAAGTCCATGTCCCTCAGTACATTAGGACTATAACATTTCTCTAGCTTGGATGAAGTCAACAGAAACCATGTGATACTTTAAGGGTCATTTTTAGGATTTCCCCATAGGGAAGGGGTCATGTTTACAGTGAAGGTAATTGGTTTGTTGGACTCAGCAGACACAGCATTTTATCCTTGAGGCCATTATTCTTCTGCATTTGCTGAAAAATAGGCTATCCAGCCACAGCATGTCTGTAATTAATTTACGCCTGAAACTGAAAGCAAATCTCCTGCTGTGATTTTTTACTTTCATGATATTCTCAAGGAGGACGAGGTAATGTCCCCTCATCAGTGAAGTGTTATAAAGGAATGAAACTGCCCATTGGGCGAGATTGTGTTTGACCTTAAGGTCTACTGTAACTACCTAGGTAATAAATTGTGTTAAATGTGCTGTGAGATCTAAAGTAATTGCAAAATGACTTATTGTATAGGTTAAGTGTAAAGTGTTGAATCTGGTCAGATCTTTTCAGGTATAGTGGCTTGAATATCTCCTGTGGTGATGGTCGATTTGTTTCTCATATATGTAATATATTATTGTATCATATAGGCCTGCAACTTACAATTTACATATTTTGTTAAATAATTTAATCATTTGGTTTATTAAACATTAGAACATTAAAAAAAATGCCCGTCAAAATTCCTGGAGCCATTGGCGACTTAAATGCATTGCTTTGTCTTCTAAAAACACTCAAGATGTTAAATTACCTCCAGTTTACTCCAATCCAGAAAGTTCTCAAATATGAGCACAGTGTTTTTTCCTACAAACATAATAAATTATTTTATTTATTGACTCAGGCCAAAGGACAAACATAAGTGCAGTGAGGACAAGGTGCGACCTTGACTGAGTAGTTATGACTTTGGTAGCTATTTTGCTTTTAGAACTTAAGAGATGGTTTGCTTACTGGGATTCTTTTTTTGCTGTTACAATGAACACATGCTTACCTAAGTAATGAACATATGCTTAAGTGCCTTTCAGCATTTTTGCTAAAAGGTTAAATATCTTTCACTTCTTGTAAACAATGATTTTTAGAGCTGAAAACCTAATAAGATCTTGGTACCCTCTACTGTTATATGTTACTATGTTTTTAACTATTTTTATATTTTTTTAGTTTTCTACCTGTGTTTGTAATTCTTGTTTCTATTAGTCAAATTCCTTGTACGTGTAAACCTACCTGGTAATAAACCTGATTCTGATTCTGATATCAAATGGGCAGTTCCTTATAATAAAGAGCTCATATGATAAAGAAGAAGAAGAAGGAACTATGTTGTTTATTATCAGTCAGATGTCACATGAATCACAAAATAACAGCGTTTCAACACATTGGACAGTGCTGTGTTAACACAAACATTATTGCGGTAATACCTAGATTGCTCTGGATGACACAGTCAAACAGAGTAACAGCTGAACACAGAAGTGACAACAAGAAGCTGAGAGTTTGGTGTCAGAGCTGCTCAGTTGTCTTCAGCGCTTCTGTCGGCCTCGCTGACTCTAAGTAGCCGAGTGCTGCTATCTGCTCTGTTTCCATTAAGCTAATATGTGAAACAAGAGGGCTTATCGCAGAGCTGTGATGCCCAGACTGTTATTCATTTCTATAGAATGACCTGTCAACACTTCTGCCAGCTGAGTGTGAAACCTCCTGAGCAGAACAATCCAACTTTCTCATGTGGTCCAAACATGTTTGACTTTATCAGGCTGGTGTCTTGGCTGCTTTTCCAGTGTGATTATATCATAGACTGTATATATAAAGGATATATAAAGGATTATATACATGTTGTCATCATGTGACTTGGATCACCATACAGTACAAAATAACATCATCATCAATTACTCTAATAACATTTCCTTTTACATTTGAGATGATATGGATATTGCAACAGAAATAAAAATAGTAAAACCGTCTTTTCAGAATATTATTCAGCACTTTATAATTGCATAAAAAGGTTGAATTACATGTTCAATACAAAACAACAAATTCTGGACACTCTCGAACCACATTTTTAAGCACTGTACTAAAATGTCTTACCTCTCTTAATATATACGGATAACCATGAATGA
Organism: Notothenia coriiceps; assembly: GCF_000735185.1. NCBI lineage: Eukaryota > Metazoa > Chordata > Actinopteri > Perciformes > Nototheniidae > Notothenia > Notothenia coriiceps. The sequence goes on along the minus strand of NW_011369250.1, from coordinate 303,209 downwards.
TTTACAAAAATAGCGTATGATTAACATCATTCCATAATTTCCTATAAAAGAGTATTTCTCCTTCTCTTTTTAAATTGTGACTAGTCGGCTGTAGTTTGTGTAAAGATAGGGAGAATGGAGGCAATAAGAAGCGACACTTTAAGAACAGCCACCTCAACAGGGTCACAAGCAATGAACAAGGGCAGTGTGTTTGACTGGTGTGAGCCACGTGTTTGGACGTCTGCTGCAGGACTCCTCTATGTTCTATGAATTGTTTACAAAAGGTCATCTGGATGGCAGTGGCAGATGGTCCGGCTCAACAAGAGGTGTGCTCCCCGTCCAACAGGGAAGGGAATATCTGAATGACATGGGCTGTAAATAAGACATCCACTGAGTACCCTTGTGCTGGCATAAGTACGTCTCAGGTAACCGCGAGGAATCTTGACTCTGCACAGAAACACTGAGCCGACATTCAGGATCCCAACACCTCAAACTTGGCATCGTGTCTCCCTCAGTCCTTAGCAGTTGCCTAAAGTATATAATTAGCATCTGCTATTTTAGAAATTGTCGTCCCCGTCTCAACACTTCTATCTTACACTTCTCTCTATTTTTGGAGAAGGCATGTGAAGTTATTTGGTAACACTTTAACAGCACTTTTTGGTGTACATTCATTGGAATATACTCAAACACTCATGTCTCCTTTTCTCTCTATATTGCTATTTGAATACATGTTTTACATCTTATAACATCATTGAGATTTAATTATATCAAGTTACTGGTAACCAAAAAAATACAGACTCCTTTTGATTAAACATCAAGAGCAGTATAAGATTCATGCGAGCCGCTTACCCCCTTTTTAATATTCCATATCATGAAGCTGCTCCTTCTGAGATTTCGTTCTACTTTCAGTGTCACAGCCTGAAAACTGTTTTCATTGCCAATTGAATGTGTATTGTTTATAAAAACGTAGGCCCTTGTTCACCATCCGGCTCTCACTACGAGAGTTTTCTGCTGGATTTGTCATTGAAAACATATTACAGTAAAGCATTAGTTGTATTTAATGCCAGCAGGGGGGCAGTGTTGCAACATTGGGGAAATACACTGTTTGTTTTACTGGAAATGAAAAGATGCTCAAACTGCATACTGCTAAAGCGCATATTTATAGTTACAAGAACATTTTTCACAGATGTACCATGATGGGCACATAAAGGATGTATAATTTGATCCATCAAAAAGAATATTTTAATGATGGTTAAAGCCTGAAATATACAATAATGTAGCAAACTTACCTCTGTCAGTATGTATACAGTAGTTGTAGGTTTTATATTTCCAGTTACTATAAATAATACAACATTATTGTAATTTTGAAGGCACACATTGTTGAACCTCAGAGAGTAAAAGAAATGGTGAGGATCATTGAATTTGAAATGTTAGTAAATAAGTGAATAGCATCTGATAGCAGACTTGAAGTTTACCATTGTGATAAGTTTACATACACTTAAAATAATAAGATTTGATTCTAGCCTTGAGTTGAACTTTCAATATGTCGAACTTCTCACAGACATTGAATACATAAAAAGCGGTTAATTGATGACTGTGATTTGGTATATAACGTTTTGTTGGTTTTCCGGTAGCTTGAAGTTACTGGTAATTACAATCATTAAAGGCAGTCTTTATATGGATGCAAGCAGTTGGCTGAGAGGCAAACATCTGCAGTCCGTAAGAAGGAAACAACTCTATGAAGTGCTCTAAAGCTTTGTTCTATATGATACTGACTTTAGTCATGGTATGATGCAAAAACGTTTTCCTTGTGTAAGCTCAACAAGTTGCTTTTGCTTTGGTGGGATTGATTTTTCAAAAGCGCATCTGCAGTTTTGTGACCTGAAACAACAATAACACATTTAAGTTAGGTTTCTTAAATCTATTTGCACAGGTGGAAATGAAATCAAGAAAATTGCACATTTCCCAAAGGTAACACTAAAAATCAATGTGAATCAAAAGAAAAAAGCCCTAACCTGCTTTTATATTATTGTCACTAGAATAAAAATAATAAAAAGCAAATAAAAGTCTTTCTTTTTGCTGTTTTCTCATATTTCATTTCATTTCAAACCTTTATTTATACAAATGAATCCCATTGAGATCATTGATCTCTTTTTCAAGGGAGACCTGCTCAAGTAGTTCCACATGAAACATAAAAACATAAATAGAACAACAAAAGGACAATATAATGTCAATGTCTATATTGCTTCCCAGCCATAAGCCCTTTCCTAATTTCAATGTGTAAACTATTCCATAAAATGTAATTGTTCCACTACTCTCAAATGAGTCATAGTGAAACTTGCACATTGTTGTCTAAAGTCGAAAAATGAGTCAAGATCATCATGAAATGTCCCTCCCCTCTCCTCCCTCCCTCCCTCTCTGGCTGTTTGATGGGAGGAGCTTCAGAGTGTGTGCGGCCAGAGGCAGGCTGTAGTATGACACAGTGTCAGAGAGAGTATGGACCTGCGGACCAGCTGTCATCTACTACAGCTTTAAACTCTGTCGTTTCTCTGGATTTTCTTCTGGCACTTCCTGGATCAATATTTGTCACCTAAAGAAAACCTTTGTTCCTACATCTGAAGGAAGTTGTTGTTCCAGCTCAGTGGGTCCGAACGCAAGTGGGGCTGTTATAGAGACAACCCCTGTGTTCATTAACTGTGTGGTGCCGTGGCTTCATGAATCATTGATGTGAGTATGCCGCAGTTCTGGTTACCTATTTAAAAGATGCCAGGATAACCCTATCATTTCCCTTTTAGAGAATTGTATAAAAAACTTTTTATGACTAAGCCTGTGTGGGGTTTGTTGTTAGTTTTCTCTCTTTAAAGGGAAAAGTGTGTGTGAGCAGACACGAAACAGCCCTCCGCCCTCTCCAGTAGGTCTTTATCGCAAGGTGATAGCAGGGCAAAGGGGGTCATTAAAGACCCAGTCTGTGTGTGTGTGTGTGTGTGTGTGTGTGTGTGTGTGTGTGTGTGTGTGTGTGTGTGTGTGTGTGTGTGTGTGTGTGTGTGTGTGTGTGTGTTGTGTGTGTCTTGTGTTTGTATTCGTGTGAGATGTTGTATGTGTAGGAGCTACCCTTGCATTAACAGATGTTTGTCTTGGACTTTTGTCCTATGGAAACACAGCTATTTACCAGGATGTGATCGTATTTGAAGGCTTGCTGGCATATGTGTGAGTGTCTTTAATGATGCAGAGGAGGAAAAAAAAGAGGATGGCTCCTAGTTTTTAAGCTGAGGCACAACTCATCATGAGTGAGCCGGTGACTGTGAGTGGGGGCCTCTTTCCACAGATAGGAGTTAGTGAATGTGGCAGCCAGTGCACACACATCCTCTCCCAGCCTGCACACTGAGTGTGAGCCCAGAGGAGTGAGGAAAAGCTGAGAGGCGAGAACAGCAACATAAATATCAACAAGTCCTAATTGTCATGGTGCGTCAGCTTGTGATAGCTGAGAGTCAGCACAGTCAAGTAGTTGAGAAGTATTTTAGCGGTTCATGATGTGATGCTGCCAGTAAGACAGAAGCATCAGGTGTTATTGTGAAATTCAAGTTTCTCACCCACACGCCGCCTCCAGTACAATCAAGTCTAATGCCAAATAGATGTGGGAGGTAGTTAATGGTTAGAAACCATAAATGCAAAAGTTTGTTAAAAGTCAATGAGGTCAACTTAAGATTTATTTTAATGTTTTTGCTTACTTTTCAGTGTGCACTGCCAACTACCTTTTTAATTGGATAGCTCTCAAGCTCTGTCCACAACGACGCGTTTGACAAAGCAAGTGCTTTTATAGCAACAGTAAAATGTTATTTACACCATTAGAGTCTTTTTTTGCTTATGTTATATTTCAAGATCAGCATATATATTTATACAAATGTTTCCACCTTATTTAAAACCCATGAATATGCAATAGAATTTCAGGATAATCAAGTCACAAGCTTCATATACTGTACATTAGGTCGTAAATCATTGAATAAGTCTCAGTTACATTGCACTTTGTTAAATGTTGCTTTTGTCAATACCCCAACTTTTCTACATCTGCCAAGCTATTTGCAGGATTTGTGTTACTTATCCACTAAGGTTGAAAATGTGCATATAAAAGCAGGTGAATGGAATCCAACCTACAGACATTTCCTACAATGATCAACAAACATTCAACACGGGGGATAAATGGGAATAAATAGGAGCTTTCATTCATTTTTGAGGATGGTTGGTTTTTTCCACAAGAGGGTGGAATATAATCGCCTGCGCTATCTCATTTGAGACAGAGAGAGGTTTTGTTTTCTGGCCTTGTATATGGAGATTCATCTGTCTGCTGTAGGAGAAAAGCCTGTCTGTGCTGACCTTGGCCTGCTGTTTTCTTTTGGTTTGATCCACAAAGAAAACAGCTGGCAGTTGCATTCTGGCTACCGGCGGCCATGACAATGAACTGCCTGTATGATGCTGTCAGAAAAGCTTTGGCTGGTTGGTAAAGCATGGTGCCTGTAATATCAATACCTCAAATCCAGCCTTCTTCACAAAAATATCTTTCATAACAGGGTGACAGTCACTGGCAGAGAAAGCCTGAGTATATCAGTGTTGCAGACTTTAACTGGATCTCTGAAACATTCCTTTGCTGAGTGATCACTTATCTGATGCAGTGCTGCTCTGCATCAAGTCTGCCGAAATGAATACAAGCAAAAGGATCAAATGGTGCTTCTTGTAAAGCAGCTCAAAGCAGTGAGCAACCTGTTGCAGATGACTAAATCTGTTTAGAGCGGAAGAGACAAAGAAGAAATAAATCATACTGCGCCTTACTGTTTTATCACAGCTTAATCCCTTATGCTGGCCCCATATGCACATGTTTCCATTTTGTCAGCATATCCCAAGGGCATTTTCTCAGCATTAGGCTACTCTGATCCTTCTTCTTCATCTGTTTGTATAGTCAGGTTCTCTTCAGGACTCTCTCCCTGTCATTGTACAGTATGTGAAGAAAGAAGTAGTATTCCTTTTTGGATGTTCTTTTATTTGCTGTTTTGCTCTCCATATTGTGGTATCGTGTCTTATGTTAGTTTAGATGTCCCGCCAATACACAAGTTCAAACAAAGATTGTGTGCAGATACAGTATAATTGATGTGACAAGTGCATAGCTGTTAGAGTTGGAGCTTGTATGTCTCTCAATAAATCCAAGGAACATATTTCAACTTTAGCCCAAACATTGTGTGCTTTCAGTTTCTCAAAGATACATGCTTATTGAAATACACAGATGAGCCAGATAATGTAAAAACCTTTGTAGGAACCTCCACACCATATTCAAATTGATCAAAATAGTACAATGTGTTGTATAGAAAACAAATGTAAACAACCTGGTTCGCCAAAAGCCACTTGTGATATATTTACAAAGCTCCATTGATAATGTTTTCACATCCTGTTTGTAGTGGGATTTGGAGTTTTGTCATTATGTCAGCTTGGTCAGAATGATACTGACCACAAGGAGCTTTGCATCATATCACATGATTTTTCCATCATCAGTTGTTCAATCACGATCTTTAGATCTTGTAATCTGACTGTTTCTCTTTCTGCTAAGTATAATGAGTTAGAAAAGGGTTAACAGTGTTGCTGAGGCAGAGGAGGGGTTGGATTTAGTGTGGCCAGCCACTTGTAACCTAAAGGTTAAATACAGGCCTTCAGGGAGTCCTATTACTGTGTACTCACTGATGGGAACTCTGCAAACATGCATTCTGGGAGCACAGCAGGCTTCTCCACTTATTCCCAGTCCAACACTGTGTCACGATGTGGGAAATGACTGCGGACATGGAACGTGGCCAGATCTCTGTATTTCCTCCAGTGTCCCACAGGCCTTGAGTTTAACCAGTATGAAACATGCTTCAAAAAACGTCACATGCGTATGAAGCGCTCCGCGGCATCGCCTTGTTCTTCCAGTGTCTTATTTTAACTGTACACAAGCCTGTGAAACCGCTTTGGCAAACCATGTGGAGTATGTTTACACGCATGTCAGCGTTTCTCATGTGTTGGTGTGAGAATCGCAAAGTTGTCTTTTCAGGGTGTGTTTCCATCACCCTTCACCTCACACCTGTCCCTCTCGCATGTTTAATTATAAAGTTCTATTTCAATACTCGTAGCTATGTGTACGTCTGACACGGGATTTAAGGGTCGCCTTTAAAGTTCCACTCGCAGCTAACGTGCATCAGGTTGTTGGTAGTGGTCGGATATGTTTGTTTGCTTCCTGACATGAGTACGAGAGGTGGACTGATTAATGGGATCAGCCTCCGACCGAGCCTTGTTTAGCGGCCTGTCCCTCCCCCACCGCTGTGATTTGATATCTCTGAGCATTCCAGGTTGTGCCCTTTACTCTTTAATGGTGCTGCGGACCCTTTCAGACATTCCTGCCGTAACTCTCTCATCAGACACGTCTAATTGCCTGACTGTAAACAACATGATATTTCATTTTATATCAAAATGTACTCGGACGTAGGTTGCAGTGAGATCTTTGATGCACTTTCCTGGTCTAATAACACACCTTTCACTCTTCTGACTGGCAGACAACGTTTTTCTTCTGTAACCTTGGACACAAATAGCGATGGGTGCTTTTTCAATCAGACATCCCTGCTGAAAGTAATGAATGGAGGAGGAGCGATGCTGGTAATTAGCCATTTCATGCTCTGCTAAGATCTAAACAGTACAAGGAGAGGTGAGCATGCACCTTTTATCCTACAAGTACACTCATTACTTTAATGGACTGAACATATTTAGTGCAACATGCTCTGGTCTGTGTTTTCTGTTTGGCGTCTCCCCCTTGATGATGAAGCCCAGAGTTGGAATGCAACTATCCCCGCGATGTGAAAGAGTTTTATCTGACTTTTTTATGATAAAATAGGAAAAGTCTGACTAGTGTTTGGTGTCCATGTGACACCGTATGGGTCTGTATACTTTATCTGAAGTGCCTGTCAGGAAGTCAAACAGCGTCTGAAACTCCCCCCTCCCCATACCTTTCTAGTAAGGGAGGCAGCCTCCAAAAATGTGGGTAACTTTATGAAACCAACATTCTAAACTCTTGAAGAAACACATAGCCAGTTGTGCTGGGAGTAGAAGTTAAACAGAGTTTTAACTTCAAGTATGTTTGGGAAGGCAATCTTTTCTTGTGCCTTCCAAGGTTTTCTTTTGAGAACAACTTACACTGTTGCCTTCAGTTACAAAACTACGAACTTCGTATGTTTCGAGCTAACCCCAGCCTTGACAACACAGAGATTAGCACAGTAGTAGCAAAAACAAAATGTTTTCTTTTCCAAAACTTGTAAAAATGGATCCTTGACACAGTAACGCAATCTCTTTGCTTCAATCCTTTATACCTGCAGTCTAAGAGATGGAAATGGAGATAGAGGAAGGGGGTTAACTGTAACAGAGACCACAGGACAGCAGCAGACTAAAAGCTTCCTGTGGCAGGACGGAGGGAAGCCAGAGCTGGCAGACAGGCTGGCTGGCAGGGCAGATGTTTTAGGTGAGAGGCACAGTAGATAGCACCGTCTGAATAATTCATCAGATGGGAGTGAAGATGTGATATATTAAGACACAGTAGCACACAAGCCATCTTATGGCCTCTTTCAGCACTTTTTGTTCAGTGTGAGTGGCTGCAGGGCGCAGATCCCCTCCATCTCTGCTTTCCTTCTGGCAGTTATCCACCTGAGCCCGGGCTGTGGAGGAGACCGTTATAGATGTGCTGGCTCCGGGTCCAGAGAGGCCTCCAGACATCTGGAGGGATGAAACTGTTCAGCATGCAGGTGCCGTTTAAGCTCACATGAACCAAGGCTGTTGATGCTTTTTCCTCCCCAGTATGACTTCTGATGTGGTCAGTGGGGCTTACTGGGTTTGCTGACAGAGAGAGAGGATAAATGCTTTCTGATAACTCAGAAAATGTTATCCTGCCTGCCTCTACTTTGACAGAGAAAATGTGCTGTATATGAAATAATAATGTCCTACCTTTCAGTTTCTTTGTAACGTTTCTGTTGTTTTTCACAAGTCTCACTGTGGAGGGTTCAGCTTTTGGATTCCGGCCTGTCTGCTTTTCCTCATGTTTAGTTTTTGATACAATCAAAGCAAGTGTTATTTATTCTGTGTCCCTGCTCAAGGGACAAATCACTGACCTTACATTTTATAGTTTATAAATATTGTGATCATCACTTGTAACCATGTGACGCCAGAAGACCATGCGAGCGTCAGAGCAGCCTTTTGGGATGGTAGGAATTTAGGGACTTTGAGAGAAATCGGAAAGCAGATGTTTGCCAACATGATTTTAATGTTGTCTTCTCTCTTCAAGGCTCATACAAATAAACCTTAATGGGCCTGTTCTTGGAATATGTCTTACCCTTTGGGGTTTTAGATTGTATTTATAAATTACATCTAAATGTATAAAATAAAGTTATCTTTTTCAGTTTTTTTGCAAAATGATAACCTCTTTCCTATAAGTTGTTAAAGTATGTAAAGATGCCTGACATGCATTGTGATATCACAGTGAAGTGGCTCAGCTTTCTAGTAACACATCATTTCACCTCCATCTCTCCATGACATCAGCCCCCACCTGCACACATCCAGCTGTGGGGGCCGGGGCGTTGTATGGACGTGTCAGCAAGTGTGGGTTTTACACTGCAAACAAAGCGGTACATGAACCTCAAGGGTCCTTTCCAATTCCTCACAATGTTATAGCCTAAGAAACTCTTAACTAACAATTTTGCAGTAACAATGTCATACACTTTCTTGGATTTCAATCTTGTTTATAGTTTCTTTCAAACATTTTACTTACCTAAAATTGGACTCATTTATACTATCTCCAAAGTGTTTAACAAATCATGTGATATAGGATGTATAGCTGCAGCCAAGCACACTGAACTCTGTCATCTGATAGGTTGCTAATCCCCTTATTATGCTTGTCTGGTTAAATAGAACAGTCAGTCAACCATTAAATCATCTAGCCTTGGGATCAATGTGGGCCCCATAATTTTGCTGTGCACTAGGTCGTGTACAGTGTGATTTAAAGGGGAAATGAAAAAGGGCACAGGCAAAAATGTGAAGTATAAACACGCAAAATTAGATCTCAACTGAGCAATGCTAGCTTGACAAATTTGCCCTTGAGTGACTGCATTAGCATGGTCTATAGGGGGATACCGCTGAGTGACAAGAGCTTGCCTCCCCCGTATGGTTTACCGCATATCGTGCCCTAGCAGGTCAAATCTGGTCGTCTTGGATGTTGGATGTCAATGATTGGAATTCAACCCAAATATCAGTTTGCGAAAGGATTCACAAGATGACTTGCATGGCTGGGATACCAAGGCCTGAGTGACTCCTGAGGACTTGGATTGAGGAATGTGCAGCTCACTATTGATCTTTACTAAGTGAGGTCAGTGTGTGTGGGGGGCAGCTGCCCCAGTCTAAGACCCCACATAGAGGGGTCGGACTACCCCCACAAAGAATTTTTAATGTGGTCAAAAAAAGAGGTCAAATAAAGAAGATTTTTCTTTGGCATGATATCGACTTTTCAGACATGTTGAGGGTTGTAGCTAGAGATGAGAAGTAGATGAACCAATAGTTCACAGGCGTAAGAAAGTGTCTGTGCTATATTTGTTGCCTGAGGATCATTTCTGCATCATTGGTATACAATATTTCATGAACTAGATTTAGAGAGTATCAGAAAGCCAGTCTTTACATTGTAATAATATTTTTGCGAATTTCCCTTGAAATGTCTGAAAAACCTAGGAATGCCATCTGCAGCCCTTAGAAGGATCCAATGTTACTGAGTGTGATGTGACGTCAAGAGACGTCTACATTGAAGGGCATACAAAATGGAATTTCAGTAATATGCAATTTAATTAATCAAACCAAAAATTCACATTTGACTGAATACACAATATTACAGTAAAAGTTTCGCATTGCTCCCTGTGGTCTTGCACTTTATCCTAGACATTTACTCGAGCCTGAGGCATCGTCATTTAAAAATAGCTATTGAACATACCTGGATTAGCCTTTAAACAGTTTTGACAGGTGCCATTTTAAATGATTGAAGATTGACCATGAACCTGATTACACCTGCTTAGAAGAACACACCACTCTGGGGGTCATTGATCCTTGATTGTGATTTTCAAAGAGTAAAATACATGAGTGGGCGGTGGTTTTGTTTGTGGCACACATGCACACCTGCATTTGGGTAACACAATTAATATTGTTGTTTTACTATTCCATAAAGTTACACCTCTTTAATGTCTAACATTGGCAAGTGTTTTATATAATAAGGAAGGAAATACATTCATCACAATTGTTTTGGTGAGTAACACTGAATGTAAACGACATGTTTTGCATACTAACTCCAGAGTACACCTCCACAGTGAGACTTGTGAAACTTTGAGCAGTTATTCGCCTGCTGGTTACATCTTGAGGTCTAAAATGTGCTTTTACACTCGAAGACCTCGAGTTGTGATTAAGGCGTGTCTAGGGTTTGCGTCATTGATGGGCATGTGCAGAAGTGGACCTTCTGAGCCTTTTATCGGTCTCACACAGTGATGGATGTGTGTGGCTCTTTGCCCAATGGCCTATAGCCGGAGCTGCTGTCTAAGCCTCTAAGCTACTGGAATGCGTGCAGCTTCTTGCTGTGGACATCAAGGGAGAACAGCCACGCCGCTTTGTTTACGGCCTTTCATGGATTTCACACCAACCTAATCAATTTCAAAGAGGATAAATATTCCAATGCATTTTAGTGATTGAATGGTCCATGCATCTAAGTGAGCAGCACATTTTAATGCACACCATTATTTATTTCTGCGTGAATTGAAAATGCTCTGATGACTTTTTATCTTTGCTTTTCATTTATATCCCACAGACTTTTTCAGCAAAACGTAGAATGACAGTTTTTTCTTGATTTAACAGTTTATTTTCAAATTCAGAGTTTGAAATTAAAGGTGGGGTAGGTAAGTTTGAGAAACCGACTCGAGATACACTTTTTGTTATATTCCATGGAACGCTCTTAACATCCCGATAGCAATGAATATCTTAAGTGCTTTGACAAAAAATCCATAAAAAAATGTCATCTGTGGAAGCCGTAGCGCTGTAAAAAGCACGACCAATCATTTTAGCCGGCCCGGCTAAAATAACTGGATGGCCTACCTGCCTGTCAGCCTTCCATCTGTGCACAAACTTATCTCGTGCCCTCATTGGTCATGTGCGCGTAAGTGTGTGTTGGAGGAGGGGCTCTGGAAGGAAGTGACAGATTTTTTTCCGGCTGTGTATTTTCAAATTCTAGCGCACTCAAGCTGGTTCCTCCAAAATTACCTACCCCGCCTTTAAGATAACACATTAACATATTATTTGGAATAAACAAAAAACAATCATGGTAGGTGTGTATTGTAGACGTATCTATTATATCAAATAAAAAACAAGAACAAGCGAGATAAAGTGCCTTGTGTCCATGTTGTGTTATCAGAGCTCGCTCTATCAGGGTCAATATTTCACTCACAATGGCAAACAAGTGGAGACATTTATAATGGGAGTGAGTGTTTCAACAGGCATGACCTACTTACAGCAGCCAGGCCTCAAACAGCTCCTTACCTGTCTGGCAGACGCCAGGACTCCTCGTAAAAACACAGACCCACGATATTTTAAACAGTGATCTGAACAATATTGTACTGTATTTTATTGCTTTATATTATATGATTTTTATTTCTCGTAAAATAGTTGCTTTTTACTGCAATGGACTCCAATGGTCACACTGTCTTTTCCGGTCCAAGCTGCTGCACTACTTACTACCAAGTGACTATATACTGTAAATGTGACACTAACCCCTCTGTTCAGATGTAGGTTATACTCGCAGTAGCAAGACACCATGCCCATTTACACTATGTGTATAATATGCTATAGTTATAGATGCGTTAGTAGAGGATCAGCTCATTGTTGAAAGAGTTTTTAAAACGCTCTTTGTTAAAAATCTACCTTTTTACATAATCGAGTAACCACTTTACATGAATTAAACAAATTGTCACTGATATATATTTTAAATGTTCTTTATTTCTCCCTAAAAGACAGCGTTGGCAACCTCTTCTAACCTCTGAAAGCATTTGCTCCATGTGGGTAATGGAAAAGAGAAAATGGAAAAGAGAAAATGGAAAATTGGTCACATACTGTTATTTCATTGCAAGAGAATCATATGTTAATCTCATTATCACCCATTGTGAAACTAGTATTAGTTTTCAACAGAAGACTTTGACTTAAGAAAGCCTACGAAAAGGCCCCCTGATCCTAATCGACAGCTTAAACACATGTGAGATGGTCACTTTTTGTTCATGAGGTGATTTGAATTTTCCAGTAGCAGCTGAGAATGTGAGAGATTTAACCTGCATCAGGTGATGTTAGATCAGCAAGTTTTCGTTCAACACTTAGAGTTTATAATACATGTACATGGCAGGGGATTGGCAAAAAAGTAAACAAGTCTTTGGGTAAAACCTATAAATGGACTATGGAGACACAACCTTAAAAGTTGGACTTATTTATCTTTGAAACATTGTTTTACTCTTGTAAAAACATTCAACAGTATTAAAAGAGGAACCTCTGCCATTGCTTACAGAGCACTTTTGTTCACCATTGTATATGTTATATATCTTACAGTACAAATTGTTATTAAAAAAAAAAAAAATACGGAAAACTATCATGGAGCAGCAGAGACCTGCACACCTCTTGCTCTGCTGCTATAGCAAATGTCAGGATCTATTATGTAGTCCAGTAAAGAAGACATTCTTTCTTTCAGAGATAAAGATCAGTAGCAGATGCAGTTGTTAATGTCACCATCAAATTCCTTTCAACTTTAGACCACTAAAACAGTAGAATATCTAGACAGTTTATCAAAAATACAGCTTTACCGTAGATTAAAAAGATCATTCCAGTCATTTATTTAAAGCTTTTAAAATGCCTTTCACATTAGTGTCGGAAGGTGTATCGAATGATAATACTCTCAAAGGTGTTCTGTTTCCTCAGCAAAGGGTGTGACAACAGTACAACAGACTGTAGAGAAGAAATAGGCCATTTCAGCAAGAACCAACAGGGCAGGCTGCTTCCTAGAAGTGGATCAGCTTACACTGGATTGTTGAAACTGAAAGAGTGCAGAGAGTGAGAAAAGTACAATTAACTGCCAGTTTCTCCTCAATCCCTCAGTGTTTACCCTGTTTGAGGGTTTATTAACGACAACACATGAACAGTTTTAATCCGGGTTTATGCTCTGTGTAATGTGTTTTGACAGGGAGCTTTGGCTGGAGTGCCAGGAATAAAAGGGCCCAAAGCCAAATGACTCACACAGGAGGAAAGATCTCATTGAATCTATCATGTGTTAGTCAAGATTAGTGATTCTCAGGTGATTTCCATCTTCATATAAATTCTAATTTTACATTACATTTTGAGTTTTGATGAGGTGAGGAAAAATGTCCCCTTGCCCTTCAATTTGCTTCATTTTTTTTCAATTTGCAGAATTTCAATTTGCTGTCATCCTTTCCCCCTCTGAGTATTAAAGCACCTTTCTGTCTGTCGCAGAGCCCCTGCTGCTCTTCTTTCACACACTTCGGCCTTGATAGTGATAGCAGGCCCGACGACAGACCCTGCTCTGCTACTTTACATTTCATCAGCAAGCTGCTTCTGCTGGCTCCACATCTGTTATGGAAATTTGCACTGAAGGGAAATGGAATGAAATGGAATATCATTTCAGATATTTTCACTTTTGAAACGGGTTTGATTTAGGCATTTGTAAAGGTTTCAAAGACAGAGGTTATGAAATATTCTCATCTACTTTCACAGCCATATATTACCCTAATCTATCAATACATTCTTAGCGCCTGATGGCTCCAAAATGTAAGAAGTCAGCACTTGTGATAAATTCACAACCTCTGACCGTGTGTCACAAGCCCCAGAGGAAAAGCAAGCTTGATGAATTGAACTCCCCTGAACCTTGAGTTCAAAATGTCCCCTATCTCTGTTCAATAGTTTAATAAGATTTTAATTAGGCAATTAAAAGTCTTTGGAATAGCATATGGTCATAATTATTGCTGTATGGTTCACTCAGGGATGAATGAGCCATTAATTACTCTTTGCTGGGTCTGGGGATTGGGCTTAAAATGGGTCGAGTTGGACAGAGAGGGTATTTCTTCACACTTCACAGTCACTTCATCAGAAATACAGACCTCTGAATTCCCATTAGCTGGGGAACCGGGCCGGGTTACACCGGCTATTCTTAAATCCATTACTGAGTTTGTGCGTAAAGTCCTTCCTAAGTTTTTCATAGCTACTAGCAAGTATTACATTGGCAAAATTAAATGTGTTATAATAGAGACTTCAGTATTAAGAACATTTCTTGCTCGGAAATAATTTAAACAATTTAAAAAGAAATCAAGTCACCTATTAACGAGCGCAAAGCATAAAGTCATCATCAATAAACTTAACTTCCAATCCTTGGTCAGTTGAGGTATCACTTTGAATCTGAATCTATAGATTCATATATTTTTCTGAATTATTAATATTTATAACATTTTAGGGTGAGTAGGAAATATCAGATTTTGTTTAACTAGTGGATTTGGTCATTGTCTGTTTTTTGCATGATGTATTCCCAGTTTACAACAAGAAATTGTGTGAAGTTTTATGTGCAGACATTATTTTAGATGACACTAAAGTCTACACCAATCATACGTTTATTCGCAAGCCACCTGTAGTTTGGCAGTAAGTCAAATAAGCTATGTAGCAGTTACACCTGAAAGTTACTGGGAAATAATTAGCAACATTTCCTGAGAATGAATCTCTAGGAAATAACTAGTGGTTGTTTTTTAATGTGGAGATGAGTATATACTGAGTTATTCTAACGTACCTTTAGTGGCTGTGATTTGTCACTGTGACGGAAGTGCTGTAATGTCTTACTCATAGATGGGTATATTTAGATCTGGACGAGTTGTTGAGATAAACCTGAGAGGCTGTAGAAACGGTGTCCACACTGTACTCCCACACCACTCACCTAGTGAATCAGTCTCTCTTTGCATATGTGCCGGCGTGCTCCTCCATGTGAGGCCTCTCATAACAGATGATGTCCTCCACGTTGCACATCTGCTCCTTCACCTCCGAGAGCCCTTAAGCAGCGTGGAGGTGTCGAGTCAGGTTGAAGGCCACATCTGGGAGCATGTGACCTGAGTTGTCAGAGGTTGTGTTTGTGTTTGTGTGTGTGTGTACAGGTGGCTTGCTGAGATGACAGGCATGCCAAGAAGTCGTATTTTCTAGTCAACAGGCTGTGCGGGGCATCCAGGGAGCCTTGACCCCTCCTCCTCTAGTCGGATGGCAAATGCTAATGTTGCTGCCACCTGTTACAGCAGCATACGCAGGGATGCTATTTATAATGCCCACACAGTCTTATGAGTAGTGCTGTCAATGGTCAGTCTTTGCCATTCAGTGATATAAATGGAAAGCTGACTGTATACCAGGAGCTGGATTACAGGAAATGACTGATAAAGACTGCTGGGAATTCCCAGTTTGGTTAAATCTAAAACGCATTTCCTCTTTGTTGACATGCTGTACTCTACTGTGAAGAACTGTTACAGTGTTGAAAGATTAATGTTCCAGTACAGGAAATGCTCATTACTTTTAAAGTTTTATGAAGTGAATTTGACTCTGCACCATGTTGAACTGAGTTGAACTAAGTTTCGTTTTGACAGAGTTGCCTATTCATGGGACTTTTATTCTTATAAGTTATAACAACCACATGTGTGATTCAGGTGTTATTTCCCAAGCAGAGTCTCTTACTTCTCTTTTACATTTCTGTTCCCTTCCTTACTTCATGAGCTGTCAAAACTATTGCTGATACTTATATGGATCATGGGCTTGTGAGCAAATCCCATATGTCAAAAAGTGACAACTTTTGTGCCACTTATTTCCTACCCAAAAGCTCAACACTCAGTTTCAAACTTCAGTCTCTACTAGGGAAGTCCTAATTTGTCAGCTACACACACATTTCCTTTCCAGGCTTGATAATCTGGGTAAAGGAAATCCTTATTTGGTACGATTAGTAATACAATCTTCAGTTATTATAACCCATCACTTACAGCAACATGAAGCTTTGTCAGCAATGGTTAGTGCCCGGTAAACTTCTTTGCCATCAATGAATGCTTTCATTATGTGTCAATTGCCTTCAATGATGAATTAGTAGTTTATGCATGGTGTAAAATAGCATTCACTCAGTCTGATCAAAGTACCTGAGTCTTTATTCTGTCCTCCCACCAAACAAAACCTTTTATTAGACCCTCAATTTTTAATGATCTGTTTTAAAAGTTTGATGTGCGCAATGATTATGTCAAACCCATCTGATAAGGCAGATATGTTGCTAGAGGGGATATAGAAAAGAGACTAAGGCTAGATTTAAGAGGAGATCATAGACAGAAGGATGGGAGAGTATCATCCAGAACCAGAGCACACTATCAGGTCTGTGTAGGGAGTGAAAGGGAGGATTCATTTTATGCATCATGCAGGAGAGAGCAGTGAAGTGCAGAGTTGCATATAGATTTCTGAGCTGTCAGAGGGGCCCTTGTTCTCTCACTCATGCTGAGTCGAGCTCTCTCTACGTTCCTAAGATGGATTTGGAATCATGCATGCAGGGCTCTTCTTCAGACTGTCACACAAACCCAGAATTAATGTTACCTTCACGAGTGGTGTATCTCTTTCAATTGTTCCACACAATGGAGGCTAATGATGCGTAAGGCCGCCCTGCTTTTCGATAACATGTTACAGTCCACTGACATGACTTGTCAGCTGCTGGCAGGGGGCATTGACCCAAAGATTTCAGAAGGTGACACATCCCGGAGTTAAATAAGCAGAAGCTCATAACCTCGTCTGCTTTTTGTCATCGCGGTAATTAAGAGCCATCGTCCAGCTGCTGTAGGTGGAACATCTTCAACCCAGACATCCTTGATTATATTTCCTTTTACTAATTTTACTCTAACTTTGCACCCGTGGTACGAGAAGTGATGGATTACGATGTATTAGCTCTATTTTAATTTGTTCAGACTTTAAATCAAACCGTTCGATGAGCCTATTTCAGACAACTTTACTTCGTTCGGGGAAAAATACTCAATTTTGTGCTTTGTTTTATTCATTTTAAACCACCTTTTTGGAACTAAATCCACAGAATAAAGCATGCGTGAATATATCATATTCATGTATTGTGTGTGTCTGTTCTCTTCCTGCTCTTTCAAATGTCATCTTCCCAGCTCAGATTTGAAGATGTCTATGTTTGCAACAAGCGTCAGACTGCTTATTGACTAAGAGTCAGGAGCCCCTTGATAGAAACCAGAAATAGCTTCCCTTGCTATCTGTTGCTATTGATTGCAATAGCTCACATGAAACTGAATCTCCTGCTGGTTGCATTTAATGAGGAGCTCCCTGTGGCAGCTGTAATAGAGCGTTTGCAGTTGTAAGTGGCATGTCCGTATTGAATTCCCTTTCATGCCTCACTACGTCCAGTTAATCAGCGTTATTGGTATGATGGTTGTCTTGTGGCTTTGTTCTCAGGTTTTCTTAAGAGTTGTTGTAGACATTGTGGATAAGGGTTTTCTAGTGAAAGTGGCAAAGACAGTAAAACATATTTAATTGTGGTGATCTGTATTGATTTATAGAGGGTACAGTAAAACTATGTAAATATTTAACCAATATGGCTTTCGAAACTTATCTCCATAAATTCCTCGCTGAACTACGAGCAGGCAGAACTAAAACCCTCTGACCTGTAGGAATCAAAACACTTAAAGTATCTGTGAGTACAATGAACAAACACAATCTCACCATTAAGTCATGTCAACCAAAGTTCAACTAAGGAGAACTGTGGGCGAGAAACTCTAAACTGTAATTCCTGTAATATGAGTTTACAGGGGTGTCACCCCTTTTCATTGTTTTGCAAGCTTTAACAAAGATTTATCAATAAATCTCTCCCTCCTGTTCTCTCCTGTGCATTGCACAATAGAGCAGGTCCGAGCAGTTCAGATATAGAGATCTGGGAGTGTTAGGTTGTTTGTGAATAGCTGACACTATTAAATGAACCTGACCTGAGCATTGTGCTCAAACACGTCATCTATCAAGGCTCTTTCGTGTAGTATTCTGTTAATGATCACCACACTGATAACACTATAATCCTCTGAACAGAAACAAAAGCAAAACCTCAGATCAGTGTGCTCAGGGGTCAGCTTTAGCCAAATACATGGAGAAAGTACATATCTTGTCCTTTAACACATTTTCAAATGAAATGTTGCATGATTGTTTTGTAGCCTTAATGTTTTTGTTGTCAAGATAGAGACTTTGCCCTGTGTCAATGGCATGTTCTTAAAGAAGTGCTTGTATCATTGAATCACAGCTGTTATTGTACAGGCTGGTGTGTAAAATACACTGATTATAGGTAACCAACGATCAACTAACAATAATTGTAATTATTGATCTACAATCATGTTTTTTTTTTATGGAATCTGATTTTTTTTTAAAAACCCCACAATATAGTTACCTCATTTCTCAAAAGCGACATCTTAAATCGTTTTTGTATGGTTGTTCAAAGTTGCTAATGCATATGACAGAGAAAATCAGCAAAATAAACCAAAGTCTTAATAACTGTTAAATCACATTATCCACCTGCCTTCCAGGCCAATACAAAACCCCAGCAATGTGCTTATACATGACACTAAATTGAATATTGTTTCTTCTTATTCACAGATCTCAGCTGAGACCCGGCGGTGCTGCGTTTGCATGGAGGCTGATCGGTGGAGACTTTCCGTCTTGTTCTGAGGTCACAGATTGTTTTTATAAACCAGCATCACCTTCTGCAGGCCCAAAAAAGTGCCCCGACTCTACCACAGTGCACAGGCTTTACATTGAAGGAGCTTGGAGCTACAGGAAAAGAGAGAGAGAAAATAAACACAGCTTTTAAAAAGACGCTCTTCATGAATTCCCCAAAAACCTGAAAAGCAAATACTGCAAGTTGGCTGGCGGTCCTGAGGAGGCATGTGGACAATGAGCATGGCTTGGCTCTGTGTCCCAGCCTACACTGTCCTCCTTGTTGGTTGCTTTCATACAGCTGTCACGGAAAGTGATGTCACTCCACGCCTCGCCTTCTCCTACAGTAAGTTTTATTAACTTCTAAACTATAGAATTACAGATTATATTGCAGTAAGGGTGATGTGAGCTTTAATGGTGCCTGGGGGTCCAGTTTAGGCTTTTTAAGATCCTTCCTCATGAACAGTAGCACTTGGCAAACTTGTTTTTTCTTGAGCTCTTTGGTTAAGCTCCAATGAATCAAAACAGGTCAAAGGTAAAACTTGACACAACTCCATAATCTAGGAATTTGTATATCGCACGAACAGTCAAAAGAAACAGCAGCTATTGAGTAGTTATGGATTATAACAAAGTGGACAACACGTTTCCTACTCTAACATCCTGCCTTCAAGACTGATTATGTA
The DNA here is from genome assembly GCF_000735185.1 of Notothenia coriiceps. Classification (NCBI taxonomy): domain Eukaryota; kingdom Metazoa; phylum Chordata; class Actinopteri; order Perciformes; family Nototheniidae; genus Notothenia; species Notothenia coriiceps. The sequence goes on along the minus strand of NW_011369250.1, from coordinate 283,716 downwards.
ATTCCCAGTGGTGTCCCTGTTCATTTAGTCAGTTCAGTGAAACGAATCAATACACTTCATATGTGTCCATTGTAAGAGCTAAAAGGATTTAGGTGAAATGTTGTTTGTCTCCAGCATAATGACTTAAAATCCATGTAAATCCGCACTGTGAATGGCAGCTCCATCGGGGTGGCTCTGTCAAGTACCTACAGGTCAGACATAATTACAAAATGAACAGGCCTATTGTGCCCAGACTTACCGAAGGCAGTGTGACGAGTTGTTTTTTCTTATATATCCTAATCTTTTTTTCTTTTTTTCTTGCAACATTTTTTTACACCCTCCATCTTCCTCCAAAATAAACAAAAAAAATGTGTAAATGTTTCCCCTTCGAAATACGTTGGGGATTATGTTCAATTAGACTTTCGTGCTGGTCTTTTGTGCATCAATATTTTCTGTGCTCTCTTAGACGTAGATGGTGCCATGGCCACTAGTGCCAAGAAATATCATTATCATCATTACTGAAATGATGTACCAATGTCAAGTTGGATTTAAACGTGAATTGTGCTTTGGCATGTCAATAGAATAATGAAACAATATGATGGATTATGAAATCAATGCCGGCTTTCAATGATTAAACTGCGTTTACTGACTCATGTTCAGGCATCATTAGAGTCTTAATGTCAGGGAGGTTTCCGTTGATTGATCTCTCTTACTAATCTATTATAGACATGGATAACATTTTCAGTATGGTGCTAATTTTGAGCCAGGCAAGCTTTCAAGTAGGTCCTCCATCTTTCCTGTCTGAGCCTGTGCATTCCCTCATGTTGGACCTCTATACCAACAGGTAATCTCTCTCACCTGCCAGCCTCAACAAAGCCCACAGCCCGGGCCCTGGTGGAGCGTTTCTCAACAACACACCATAAATCGCTCACTGAAAAGAAGCTTCGCGTTCACACTTCTCCCTGTTTTGATGGAAAGATTTGCTTTTAGGGTGTGTAGCCAATGTTAACACCACCATAAAACGTGCAAAACCCCTTTGTCAGAAGCCTAGTATACTAGACTAACTAGAGGGTATAGATGTGGTATTGATTTAGTATAGCTGAGGCTAAGCAAGGAAGGAGCGAACCATCAGCTTGTTGTAATAGCATTTATGTCGCTGTAACATTAACCACATTGATAAGCTTTGACCTTTCCATGGGGGTGGGGTCATTGAGGAAATAACACAGCTTTAACAACTGAGGTAGTTAGGAGCCAGGGAGTGATTTTATCAGGTAATCTGACCTGGTCTTTACGCGGTTAAGTGCTCATAGTAACTTTGAACGTATTAGCAGTGCTGTAAGATGCAATCTGATCTTTTACTGATGTAAAAGTACGAATACCTCACTTGAAAAAGTGAAAATACTCCACTTCAAGTAAAACTTATTGAAGTATTATCTCCAAAATGCATTTGTATATGTATTTTCCTCATATGTGTGTTAGGTTGCTGTACTGTGAGAACCGGGACATTTCATGAGCTCAAAAAACCTACTTGTGTCTTCAGTTTTGTGACAAAGCATTTCCCAGGTGGTCAAAGATGTTTTTTAAATAGTTTCTTGAGCTTAAGAAGTAGGAACATATTCTCAACCCAAAGCATAAGGGAACACTTCATCCTTCAAAACTGCAACAGAAACCAAAGCTACTTAGCTTTAAGCAAATATTGTGGAAAGAGAAGTACAACATTTCCCTCTGAAATATAGTGGACTCAAAGTATAACGCATGTACAAGTTAGTACAAGTAACTGCAATGTATCCTTAAGTGCAATAAATAAGTACTTTGTTCATTCCACCTCTGCACTAGCTGCCCGTATATTAAATCGGGCAATTATATCTAAAAAGACTGTAGTCCTTGTCAGATTTGATGCTTTAAAGACCATTTCTTAGGTTTCACAATGTGCTTTAAGGCCGATAAAACAAGCTTCATCCTGCTGATGAAGGTAAGCTGGGCCTGGTGATAGAAGATGTCTTTCTGTTTTAAAGGCAGTTCTGCTACACTGCATTTTCCAGCCTCCCTCAGAAGGGCTTTGTCACATTGTGTGTACTGTATCAAAGCAGAATGCAGAGCTGCTGGCCTCAGGGATCTGAACTTTTATACGGCAGAATCCGCCTGGTCTCGTCATGGTTTCTGGTCATCTGTCCTCTCTGGATGCCAGTTAGCTTGACGGTTTCCACGCCTCGGCAGTGTAAGCGGACGGGAGCTGCTTAACTGCTTCTCATCCTGTAAGACTTTTGGTGGAGCGACTTCTCCTCTGCTTCTCTCTTGCTCTCTGTGTCCCCTGGTCCCCGCCTCTGCCTTAATGAAGAGCCTAATCCCACATGAATAATGAATGGGGATTTGTATGTGTTATGGTGTGAACACTTGTCTGGTTCTCATTATGCGCCTATCAGGACGGATCATGGATTCAGGGAGTCGAGTCTGCATCTGCTTTTCTCTCCGCTTTTGTTCCAGTCTTTAATGCAGACCATGTTGAATGGCTTTGTGTGTTGGGACACCGTTTAAAGGCACACCTTTAAGCCGTTTATGTGCAGTGTGTTGATCCGTGTAGCCCTCAGTTAAACATGCCTGGGGACAGTGCTGCTTTAATTTTATTTACGAGTTATATTCAAAGCCATAATAGAAGCAAAGTCTTTTTTTTAAATTAAAAGGCCTTCATGTTCGGACCACACAAAACCACTCTCTAGTCATTCAAAATGACAAGATAACAGCTTTTCAATATTGTAGCCACATAGCTGAACAGCAGTTCTTGACGGTGTGCATGCTTCAACACACTTCACTAGATCACTTGTTAAATTCCTATTAAAGTGGAAAGTCATTGTAGCTGTCACAGATATTATTTGATGACTTGTTTGTTTTTTATTGTTTTGCTCAATTGAACAATATATTTGCAAAAGACAGAGACTTATCCGAATTCAACAGAGCCCAAACAATAACAATGATACAACAATAAGTGAATTATCTACTAATAGTAGAAAACACTTTTTCAACTAAAAATGTAAAGAAAATCTTCTAGATCCACCTTTAACATTTTATTTCTTGCTTTGTAAATTAAATATTAAAGTTAATATATCTTAGTTTTGGATCACAAATCAGTCAAAACTATTTATTAATAATTGGTTTTAAGAAAAATATTTGTAGTTTGTTAGCCAAACGTGGATTGCTTACTGCCAAATGGCTAATAAAAGTATTTCAATAAAAATGTAAAACAGAAAACAAAACCAAACCTACGTTATCCTTCAATTACTCAACCGTTCATTTTGCTACAAAACAGAAATGTAGATTGCATTTTAACAACTGTTTTAAAGATTCCACCTGTGAAAAATTATATTTATATTCAAACATGCAGTAGTAAATTCATCAGGTGAATATTTAACAATGCTGCACCATGTATTTTCTAATACTCAGTAATGGGCTGTTCTGTATCTGGAACCGACTGATCCCCATCTCAGTGATTGTTTTCAATCCATCATGAAATGACAGTTCATTGATCCTGATATTGCAGAAATGTAAGACACCCATCCTGTCTAATCCTCCACGCTTATTTTCAAGGTGTTGCGAGGACACTCCGAGTGTAAATACACACCATGGAGTCGGGTCAGTCAGGTCAGAGTGCTGCTGTACAGACAGAAACATGTTGTGACCTCTTGATGCTCTGCCTTGTTCAGACGAGAGGTTCATGGTGAGTTCCTGATAAACCCACAGCCGCTTTACATTATTGTGGATAATCCGAGGTCAGCTTGTGTTGCTCCCTGACCAAAAGATTGCCCAGTGTCAACCTCCTTCATGGGAAAATGGTCCTTTTAGAGCTGAGGTGCGGCCTCTTTTACAAACCACCAGTTTAATAGATTTGGAGGAAGGTGTTTCAACACTTAATTAGCTTCTATCCCCCTCAATAAATTGCAGCTCCAAATCCTGTTATAGCTCTTCCCTGCTGTGTGGATGCGTAATGCACATACTTCATCTCCACTCTTTACAATTTCCTAGGCATTTACAGTATGTGCACGATTTACAATATGACTTTCCAGCCTCTTGTTTCCTGAAGCTGTGTTAAAAATTGCCACCAATCTCAGCATCAGCATGGTGCAATGGAGACAATATCCTGCTAACAAGATGCAGCCCCGCCAGTTACCAATACAAACAGCAGGCTCACAGCTTGCCTAATGAATCTCCTGTTGAATTGACCCTCATGGCTTGCTGTCTTAATGCTTTCCAGATGCTTCAGTCTCTGTCCTTCAGCTTCCCAGATTTACTCTCCCACACAATTACCCATTCAGCAGCAGCTCTTAATAGCTATAGTTTAAAATGACTTGGGATAATTGAGTGAGCGCTCCGGTGTGGCCTGCTTTCTGTCTTGATGTCACCAGATATCCATGGCGTGGATCTGACGCCCACCCAATGAGATTCATTCACCCTCATTGCAGAGGGTCGTAATCCCTTTTTATGAAAGCAATTGGATTATTAGGGCTCATCTTTTCAATCTCGAAAGTCCTTGAAAAATTATAGATAAAAAAAGAGAAGGTTCCCTGGTGTCAGTTCACTCTGACTGTGCAGGTTCTTCCTTACAGCATTAATATATAATTTCTTTCCTAATACTTTATTGTCTCAAGTTTACTCTAATTTTGAGTTATCCCAGGTCATCTATTAATCCTCACTCTTTTTAATCAACATCACCTCTTCAGGTATTTGTTCAGATGTGTATGGATCATAGGGATACATTTCTGAATGCTGGTGCCATGGAAAGAAATTAGCTATTTGCTTTAATTAAGGAGGAACAGTTTTCTCTAAAGGAATACCCAAAGGCTGTATGGGAATACATTACCCTCAAAATTATAATTTGTATGTTAATTACTCACTCCATGTTACCATCAATTGTAGTGTTTTTCTGCATGCCTTCATGAAAGATACAAAAACATGGTCCTGAAGCGTTTATTTAAAAAATATTACTACTCCCGATGTGATATTGTGAAGTCAGATAAACATTACATAGTGTCGTCTCGATTGCCAGGTTTATTGGTTTAATGAAATAGATGAAGGTGCAGTTTATGCATCAGTTTATGTTCTTCCCTGCCAGCATTCTTCCTATAATCCTATAGGGATGGAAATGTAGGTCATGTTTATGGTCAGACGACTGGAAATGGGGCATCTAACGTCTCTTAAAGATGACACATAATGAGTATAGTACTTGCTCTTGATCTCAATAAAAAGGGGTGGTCATTTATTCCAGGTCATCTACTTCTATTCAGTTATGTGGAGAGTAATCTTCCTCTCCCACAGTACATTTGTTGTGACAGTGTTTTCTTGTAGTTTTGCAGAAAGCAAAAAAAAAACAGGTGCTTTAAATGAGGTATGCAGTTGTCTGAACTCCTAAACATACAGCTGTACAAGCTGATAAACCCCTCTTAAGGGGGGCACTGATTGAATCAGCCTGTTATAGCTGCCCTACAAAAGAAGGCACTTAGATCTCTGTCACCAAAGAACAAATTACTCCACAGTTCCCCTCTAGAGGGGATGTTCCACGCTTTTAATTATCCTTCTACTTTTTTTGGACTCAGACCGATCAGGAAATCAGCTGAAAAAATGTAGAAGGATTCCTTTAAGCCAAATATAATTAATTTCCCCCTCAATAGATTAGCAAGCCAGTCCGGGCGAGTATTCCAATCCATTTAGCAGGATCATTTGCAGAAATTAGTCCAATTACATAATAATGGCAATGATCTCTTATTGCTTACGGCTGCCAGAGGTTGAACCACTTAGTATGCTGTTTGTGTTCACTTCTAAAAAAAGGGTCAAAGGAGTGCTCTGAACCAGACAGAGCTGCCCTCTCTGGATCAGAGGTCTCTAAAAGGGTGAAACATAGAGGTGTAAAGTCCTCCAGCTCTGCCTGCTGGCCCCCTCTTTGTGAGGTGTAAACAGAGGTTCCTTTACCTGCTTAACCTTTGACATGCATTTCAACATCAATCAGGCAGAGACAGCAGAGTGAACAGGAGTTTAGTTTTTCGTTGTCTAAACTAAAGTTACTTACTGCATTATTCACCTGCCTTTGAAAGATTACCTATCCAAAGAACAAAAAGATAGACATCAGTTGTAATTATCTACATGACTATTTTGTTGTTATTTATAATAGTTTATTTGTACGTTGATGTAGATAGTTGCAATTGTATGCACTGATTTTTTATGATGTCCACCTCTGAAAGTTGTTAGAAATCCAGAATAAAATGGAGATGAATAAAATCGTATTTATGGTGTTCAGAGGAATAGAAATTACTCTTGAACAGTACATGATAATAATTTTCCAGAAAATGTACAGATAATCTAGAAACATGACGGACCACTGAGACGTTTGAAGAAGTTCCAGTGAAAAATGTAGACATCAAGGTCTGTTGATTATCAAATGTCTTTGGTTAGTTTAAAGTTAGGCTCCTGTTGAGTTTTTCCAAGTGTAGGGCTAGGGTTATGGAACGACTTTCTATCATTTAAAATGTCCCTCCAAAACAAGTTATGCAATAATAGGTTACTTTAGCCTTGTGGCATCTATTGTCGGAAGTTATCCATTTCTACCTATGTTTTGTCTGTTTATGCTTTTGTAATTTGGGTAATATAACCCTTAAACAATTACTAAAAGGTCTCTTGTGACTACGCAAATAAAGTAGTCTTTTTTCCACAACTAACAAAGTTACATACACATAACTTATATCCTCTATGGTCATAGTGAAAAGACTCATGGCATCCTGAAGCGGTATCTCCCAAACTCTTGAATTCTCCCTTACAAGACAAAAATCAAGATGTACAAGATGGTCTTACAAAGCGAAGATGACCACTGTGTAGTGTTGCTGTGTGTTGCCTCTCCTCAGGAGTTGACCTGATGGTCACTTGGCTGCCCTCCCTGACAGCCTGTCTCTGTGGCTGCAGCAGATACCAGCTGCTCCTCCTCTCTTAAGTGCTTCCTCTGAACCGTCTTGTCTGGTTCCGCTTGTTTCTGAAACACCACAACATTTCTAGGGCTGCATTGTCATGAATTGGCCCCTAAGGAATCAACCTCAGACAGTCAAACAACAATAGCGGGGTTTCTTCAGAGACTGTGGCATTGGTGGAGAGGAGGGTAGAAGAAGTTCACCAAGGATACACTCATTAGGTCGTGATGTTCTATCGTTTACAGTCTGCACGCTGTTCGAACTCTAGCAGTTATTCTATCTGGGGTTTGTGGTCTCGGGACTGTGTTGCTTCCATTGCTTTAAGCTTATGTTGCTGCCTCAGGTATTCAGTGTCTACAAATTCCGTTTCTGAAACATTTCCCAGTGAATCAAGTGTATGTTTGACATATTTTCTTGGTATGTTCCAAGTAACCATACAATGCTGTATTAATTCCATGAATTACCTCGTAGTTGAGTCAAAAGTTAATATTGGTAAAAGTTGAAGGAGCCAGTCAGCCTGTTCTAAACCCATAATGAATTATCATGGTATCTCCAACATGAGTAGGACAGGCTTAGTGAAGGCTTCTTCCTTAATCACATTAGACTGAAGCTATAACATATTGATTAGAGCAGCTTTAAACCACCTGCTACAATTTGTAATTTCAAGCCTGACCAGTTCATTATTTAAGCATACCTTTTTATTGATAGAGAACACAGGCAAATATGTTAAATATACTATTTGACAATAACCTGCTCCTCGGAGGAATAACGCATTGTAAACCAATAAGTATTAATGAGATAAGATTCATGTTTTCCTGAAATTGTGAATGGAAAGCTTTGTGTGGTTGCAAAACTCCTCCTGATCTTAGGCCCCATTTACACAGAAACGCAAACAAACCGAATTCGATATCAAAAAAGTATTCCATTCACACAGAAACGGCTCAATAAACGTGTCCCTTCACACGAGACCGCTCGACCCGCTGGAGAGGCTGTAGTACATATGCTGGGCCTGTAAGTGGCGCTTTACTTCCACCACAAAATACACCAAAAGCAGCGAAGAAGACCCCCCAAGCATGGTTGCCATGGTTGCCTGGTTCCCCATCTGTTTATTCTCAGCGGTGGATTTAGCAACATGTAGTTCATGTAGTTCTCCATGTCCACTTGTTGTTGATGGTTGTGGTAGAGGAGCTGTAGATTTTGCACTAACATCTGTAGCAGAGGTGGGGAGAGGCGGGGCTATGGCTTCATCGTTATCAGGAAAATTATCGTATAGGACGTACACACGGAGCCGTTAGGCCCCCCAGAGAGTTCCGTCCGCAGATCTCTCCACCTTGACCCATTATCGTTTTAGGGGTCCGTTTCCGCGGTTCCGTTATGGCCTCGTGTGAACGAACGGGCTATACGAAAGAGAAAAGTAGCCGATACAACCCGTTTTTTTCCCGTGTAAACAGCACATTAAATGATACTCAATTAGGGGCCTTGTTGTTTTTCTTCATCAGCTGTGGTCGCTAAGTATGAGGGTGGTGATCATCTCCGGAGAACATTTGTGTAGATATCCACCCCTGAGAAAATTCCCCCAAAGCTTTTGTTTTGGTTCAGGCTTTGGTCTGTGTCTCTCTCTCTGTAAATCTCCTTTAAAGTTCTTAAGACTCAGTGGGGAAGGAAAAAGGGGAGGGGGGAGCGCTACCATCTCTCCATTTATCCTGTGATGATGGTGAGAAGGAGCGAGAGTGGGTCCATGTACAGTACCTAGAGCCTCTTGTGGTTTTACAGACTGATTTAACTACACTTTGGCTCTCTGTTGTCAAGGTGATGGACTGCTATTAACATGATGTTTTCCCGAGGGAGAGGAAGTCTCAGCCTCCTGTTCCTCCCTGTTGAGGTTACACCAGGTCACACGTACTACAGGGTACAGACCACATGATGTGCTTATTACCAGGTCCGTTTAATGACACCTTACTCTATCTGGACTAGTTTTATGCCGGGAAGTGCCATAATTGAAGTTACCACCAGCATGGTTGTTGTAATCCAGTGTGAATCTGCCAAGCCTGAGGATCTTTTGAGTCTTTAAAAGTGAATATTCTTCTTACGAAAGTCAAACTTACTTTGACTTTATGCAATAATGTGATATGTTTTTGTTGACTTGCAGTTTGGAAGAACCGCGAGTTTTATGTATATTTAGTTTTATGAGGGGCTTTACAAAAAATGATTTGGGGGAAGTTGGAAACAGGAGAGGGTAGTGTGTGTTTTTCTTTTTGCTGAAGGTAAGCTGGTTCTGATTTTGTTTGGAAAAGCAAGTAAGGGATTTTTCTTTTATTATTTTTTTTATGCTAGGCTCTATTGTTCCAATAAGATATTGTGGTATAAATCTTCTTTCTACTATCATAAATTATGTGTACTTTCATTATATGAAATATGATACAATTAAAAGAGTTGAGCAGTCTTTTCAAAATATTTGGGAGGGGATTGTTGTTTTTTATTCCAACCCAGGGCAGGTGTCAAGAAAATATTATGATCTCTGGAGAAAGCCTTGCGCTCTTTTTTTTTCTTTAATAAAATGTAAACAAATTGTTCAGCTTGCACCCCATCTCAGTCCTTTGTTTGCCTTCTCTTAGAGCTATGCAGTAAATAATAAATAAAAGACAACGTTCCTCTATAAAAATCTAATCAAATCATTAAAAATAACAAATATTAGCAGAGCTTCCTCAATAACAGTAATGTAGGTCTGTTCTTTTCAAGCTCCTGTTATGGAGCTTCAGTGGCTTTAAGTTTCCATCAGCTTGCTGCTTCTGTTTATGCTGGCACGCAATTAAGGCAAGTTGTTCAGGCTGGGCCAGCAGTGAGAGCCTCAGGCTGCTGCAACTCTGAGATACACATGGGCCTTTAAAGCAGTGATTAGGAGGGTGGATGATTTAACCCTTGGCTGCAGCGTTAATGTGGTCAGAGCAAATCATGTACTTACTGTACTGAAATGTTGGGAGATTTCTTTTCATGTTCTATCCTATTTGTCTCTTTCTAATGAGGAGCTGACAGGAGTTAGAACTTGATGTTGCACACACACACACACACACACACCCACACCCACAGGATCACAGGCATCTGGATTTGATTTTTGGGGTATATTGCATTCTGCATGAGACCCAGATCCTTAGCTGTGTGGTAGCTCGCCTGTTGGAGGTATATTGCTCTCCAAAGCCAAAGTCCAGTAACAGTGTGAGTAATGAAACAAACTGAAATGACCTCAGTGTTTATATTCAACAGAAATTAGGTTTCTGGAGTATCCTTGTTGTTTGGAGGTCTGACAAGTTGGCTGTGCACTTGCAAGATCCTTTATTCAAGTTCAACTGGGACCTTAGTTGTACGTCCATCCCAATGTTCTTGTTTACTGTCAGCTCTGTACTGCGTAATGTCTGATGAAGGCCAGAAAAAGGTGCTGAAAAGGTTTCTGAATAGGTAGATGATGGGAAGACGTTTATTGGGTTTATCTTTATTCCAATCCAAACTCGTCAAACCATTTTATAAACAATAAACCACATAATATGTCTTTGAGCTTTGTAATTTTCAATTTTCATCATTTGTCATATGGTGCTAATGTGTCTAATTAATTCAGAATATCTAAATCATTTGGCGTGCATTACATTTTATGACCACACTCAAAACATCAAAATGTTTATTTTTTGCATTTCCTCTCTGCAAGAACTTATTGTGGGTGATTCATGAACTAAGTCTTTTATCTGTCTGTTTTTGTCCAGATGCGAAGGAGAGGACAACCAGAAGCTTTTCCGTTGCGGGAGTATTCAACTATACCTCCATCCTCCTCAGTAAAGAAGACAACACGCTATATGTCGGCGCTCGGGAGATTCTCTTTGCTCTCAACCTCACGGATATCAATGCAGTCAAGCTACATAGAAATGTAAGAGCCAAGCTATTGTAAACTGCAGATTAATATACAGTATTCACAGTATATTGTATCAATATGAATAGAGTTATAATAAGATCCCAGGGGTATGAATATGAATATGGTTATATGAGTATGATTAGATCCCAAAAGTCCATACCTCAGGATGAGTCTCACTGTGCTTCTCTCCCACAGCTCACGTGGAAAACTCCAGAGAGGAAGCGAGACGAGTGCAGTTTCAAAGGCAAAGACCTGCAGGCAAGTGTTGGTGTAAAAGCTCAAGTAGCGTAACTCTGGGCTCTAACTGTATTTACATGACTGCAGGTTCTCAAGTTGATCATTGTTGCAGGGCACTTTGGAAACAGGCTGAGGGCACAGTCCTGGAAATTTCCTGTCAAGTGAAAACTTTCCATTCTACAATGGATTTCTCCCTTCCTTTCAAACAAACTTCCTATATAACCATCTTTCTTTGTTACCTTACTCCACTACCACTTTAATATGCAAACACACGGACCAGAACCTCGTACATTTCTGATGATATATATTTTAAGAGGGAGCACATTATTTATTTAATAAAAGTTTTTGTGGTACCAACACACTAGTTTTTCAAACTTAATTCCTGTACTGTGTTGCAGTCTGCAGATCACTTGTTGTCATGTTTATCTTAATGACTTAATATGTGTCTTTAGACAGGAAATAAGATACATTTTGAATGACAAGATACAAATACAACCTGTTTTGGAGACAGTGCCTAATCAGCTTGGTTTATGGCAGAGAACACAGCCTGATTGTTAAAGTATGTTGTATGCTGTAAAGACAATTACACATTTTTTAATGAAAATGTTCCCAAATCTTTTCCCGAACAGACGGATTGCTTCAACTACATCAAGATCTTACTACAAATGAACAGCACTCATCTGTACGTGTGTGGAACATACGCCTTCAGCCCCACATGTGCTTACATAGTAAGTGTTTGTGTGATCAGTCACTGTTGCAGTGACTCTCTTTGTGCAACTGCTGCATGTGTTGGGGATCTAAAAAGCTGTGTCATTCACAGTTTTTCTAGATGTTGTATTTTTCCACAAAAGTTGATTACCCTGGTGCCTTTGTGGGTTTTTTGTTTATTAAATTCAAGAGCATCTAAACTCTGACGCATGCTGCTTCCTGTCTCTCAGCACACTTAGCAGTCTGGCTGAAGCCCATGCCCAGCTAGACACGGTATAATGTCTGTACATTATTTTATTATCTCCTGTGACGAAGGGAAATATTCAATGCATGTAATCAGATTATATAAGAATGGACCCAGTTTGCAATCCTTTTCTACAAATCTTTCAAAGACTTAGAACTATCCATAACAAACACACAGGCATGGCCTGTGCTTCAACTTTGCCCAAAGCCTGACGGTGCTCCTCCTCACTTCAGGAAGGTGAGGACGGGCAGCGGTCACTGTCAGAGCAGGTTACGGCTCTACTGTTCAACTACTGTAAGAGTCATGTGATGTGTGTCTGCTCCCCAGAACTCTGCAGACTTCTCCCTTGTCACAAGTGATACCGGTGAGATTGTGACAGAAGATGGAAGAAGCCGTTGTCCATTTAACCCTGAATACAAGTCCACTGCCATCATGGCTGGTAGGTCCAAGGATGTTGATAGAATGAGTATTTTTTTTAATGTTTTGCTTTAATTGTTAAATTAACTGAAACCACTGTGAGAACCAGTATTGTAAATAGATACAGGTGCCTAATATGTACAAATTGGGATAAAACCTCTGGATTTCATTACTGTGTGTGACGCAGAAGCCCATTCCCTTGTGGTAACACACTGTGATTATTCTGGTCTTCTTCATTGCGTTGCAGATGGGGAGCTGTATGCCGGAACAGTCAGTAATTTCCAAGGAAATGAACCCATCATTTACAAGAGTCTAAGCCAAGGAACTGCTCTGAAAACAGAAAACTCACTCAACTGGCTTCAAGGTACAATTGGAAGGCAATACTTTTCATTAAATTGTCATTTAATAAAGAAATATATCATTTGATATCATATCTTGTATAAGATAGAAGACATTCTCAAACTGTTCATGCCAGATATGCTGCATGCGAATAGTATTTGACACCATTCGAGATTATACAGATGCAAAGTGTCCTTGTCGCAATTGAATTTTCCATTTAGTATTTTGATGTCAGAGGAAATAAGAACGTCCGTCTCTAGACGCCTGAATTTCATCTACTGTAGTTTGACTTGCGTCATTTTTCTTTCAGACCCGGCCTTTGTTGGCTCTGCCTACATACAGGAGAGCCTGCCCAAGGGCAACCTCGTGGGCGACGACGATAAGATTTACTTCTTCTTCAGTGAAGCAGGAAAGGAGTTTGATTTCTTTGACAACACCATTGTGTCACGCATCGCTCGCGTGTGTAAGGTGAGTGATGCTTGAAGGGAGATAGTCCATCTAAAGGGGCCTTTTCCCCCTTTAGCTATACATCCTGACACCCCTTCACATTACTATAGGGATCTATCTGACCAGGGAGAGGGTTTGTTTGTGTGTTTGTGCATTTCATGTGTTTATAGACAGTACATGCTCCTATACAGAAGCACACAGCAGGATCCTTCTGAAAGCTTCTTACAGCCTGACTATGATGAGTGTAGCTTACAGTCTTTCTCTGCAGTGACGCAGGATCTCTTGTTACAGAAAAACATTCCTCTTGCATGTTTCCCTGTTTGTTCTATTTCTCCAGATCCTCTCCTCCCTCAAATCTTATCACGTTTCAGACAAATATTTGTGCTCAGACAGGACTCTGTAGCCAAGTCGAAATGTCTTTTGGATAACTGTAGCTCAAGATCCATGCACAGAAGTGGATTATCACCTGCTCAAATACTTAAACCCAGGGCTTTTGAGATACAGACCTCACACAGCATTTGTTAACATCGTTGAGGGTCTTCTCATTTCTGTAAACATCATTAACTTTGCAAAACCCGTTCTCCAGATCAGACTGCTGTCTTTCTAATCATGTTTATCGAGGTACAAGAATGACAAATATTCACTGAGACTTTGAGATTTTCTCATAAAAAAACAGAGTCTCTAAAGACCTGTTGTTTTTTTGCAAACTGATAATGTTTTAGTTATTTGTTTTGTACTCCGATGAAGAGATCCAGTATAGTTTTTATATTCATTTATAATAGAAAGCCCAGCCGGGAATCACAGACATGGTTGGGTCGGGACCGCCTAAGGGTTACGTTTCCAAATATTTATGAAATTATACTCTCAGTTTTTCTATACATCCAATTAAAAACGCAGTTATATAAATATTGACTCATGCTTCGTTTTTAGTTAGGAGGTAATTAACATGTTTAATTTTGGGAGTGTGCTTCCTAAAATATTTGAATATAGATAGTGTCAGTTCCTTTAAGTAATACCATACAGGGATTCCTGTTCAAATAAATGGTTGCTTTAAATCCAATCCGTTTCTCCCTAGTCCCTTGTTTGACGTACTGTGTCTACAGCAGTCCGCTCTTTGTTGTTTATTCAGGTGTTTAGTACACAAGTTCCACTTCATAGAGGCTAACTATGGAATGGTAAACCATTTTTTGCTCGGAGCAAACAGAACAAAGCATGTTCTCAGTTAGCCGGATTATAAAGTTCCCAGAAAGAAGCCATTACTGCCTGCCATGTTCATGCGTTTTAAACGGCCTTTTGAACAAGGGATGCTTTTAACAAGGGATTAATAAATGGGATGCATTTAGTTAAATTATTCAGAAGTCAGTTTAAGCACAGAGTGGCATTTACATTATGAAACGAGGTTTCGGCAGAAAGAGAACATACTGTACTGTATGTTTCTAATCATCTGCCTGGCTTACTGCAAAGAGTAATTGCTTCAGAAGCTCAGTATTGGTCATGTTTCATTTCCCCATCCAGCGCTGCCTTTTACTCTGATTAATGTAATACTTAAGTGGAATCAATTGAAGCTTCATGTTAGAAGGTCCTATGTATTTTAGATCATTTCGTATTTCTCTTTGGTCCTCTGCACTTTTTTAAAACTGCTTTTTCTTCCGGCAGCCAACTTTAATCTTGTTACTGTAGATCTAAGCCTGGGAGAAGACGGGAATAATTGTTACTATGAACTGTATGTAAAATAGACAGTATGATTATTATCCTCCTTTTAAATGTCAGGTCTTTTTTGTAAAAATCAGTACAGCCCCTGGTTAGTGTACTTTCCTGAGACCCAAAACTCCTTGTGGAATATACTGCCATACATCACATACTTTAAAACATTGAGGGTAAAAGATGTAGCCAAATGAGTCTGTTTGTCAAGGAGGTCCTATGCAACACATCACTTTGAAGGCTATTGCCAAAGGCATTGCATCAGAGCCATAGTGTTAGTGAAGAAGAATTGACGGGGAGCAAAGCCTCTTTTTTCTTTTTATTTAAAAGCATTTGCCCTCCTCAAAGCCCCAAGTGTTTTTTTTCTTGTTTTCTTGTCAAAGCCAGTTGTGATGATGCATATTGTTTTCATGACCTAAAAGCCTTCTGCCCCCGGGTGTATCTGTGTAACAGGCACAAGTGATTGAGCTCATTATGGTTTTACTACATGAGGTTAACGTTTCCAATTACCTCAATTCAAAGTGCTTCACCTTTGGACACAGCGCTTTTTTTCTGTTTCTGTTTTTAGTCATGGAGAAGGTAGATGACAGAACTATTTTCCTAATATAATATATCATACAATATACTGTATGTTATGGTATGTGAGGTTTCCCGTGCCAACATGCCATACGGTGCACATCATTATTTCATGCCTTTTACAAGCCTGTCACATCCCATCAAATCACAGCTGTGCATCAAACCGTTATTCCTGAAGCATTGTCAACCGCCTCAGCTCAGACAGATGTCAATCTTATATTATTGCACCCT
Source organism: Notothenia coriiceps (assembly GCF_000735185.1). Taxonomy (NCBI): domain Eukaryota; kingdom Metazoa; phylum Chordata; class Actinopteri; order Perciformes; family Nototheniidae; genus Notothenia; species Notothenia coriiceps. Next base: position 267,995 of record NW_011369250.1, on the reverse strand, counting down.
CTACTGCCCACATGTTAAACTGCTCCATCCCTGCGATATCTGTGTTGCAGGGCGACATGGGAGGCGAGAGGGTTCTGCAGAAGAAATGGACGACCTTCCTGAAGGCTCAGCTGCTCTGCTCTCTGCCTGATGATGGGTTCCCCTTCAACATAATCCAAGACATGTTTGTGCTGACACCCAGCCCCGACGACTGGAAGAACACTGTGTTTTATGGAGTCTTCACCTCTCAGTGGTGAGCTACAACTTTCACTGCAACATGTCACAAAATTAATGTTGTTATACTGTCAGATATCTTGAACAAATATGGCACGTGAGGAATAAAATGTGTCTTTATCTGAGGTATACTATAAATGATTAAAACCAAAAGTGCAAATGCAAAATAATAGAGGGGTAACTTTCATAGGAGGTGATGAAATTGTTCTAAATAATTTGTTCTGAACTCTGTCCTGAAGTTCTGTAGAGTATAACAATCATACATACTGCATATTAAAAATGCACATTAACATGTTAACACGTGTCTTGCGTACATACAGAGTTTGCATACACGTATATATAAAGACACAGCTACTGATGCACCCATTGCACAACTTTTAAGTCCAACCTCTAAATCCAATGTGATGTTTTCTCAGGTATAAAGGTGCTTCAGGAAGCTCTGCAGTGTGTGCCTTCACTATGGACCAGGTGGATAAGGCTTTCAACGGGCGATACCGCGAAGTCAACCGAGAGACTCAACAGTGGTACACTTACAATCATCCAGTCCCTGAGCCTCGGCCTGGAGTGGTGAGTAACCACCTGCTGCCCTCTGCTGGAGAAACAGTTAGAAACATCCATGTCAGCTGCATGAACGAGTTTCATACGTGACTGCCTGCTCATCAGCCACGTCCTTGAGTGTTACTGACGATTAAGGCTCAAGCAGATATCTGTTGAGCTTGTTCACCTCTCACCTTATTATTTTCAAATGACTGCCACTTTCATTTCCTGGCAAGCTCATCAGAGTTGATTCAATCAAAAAATGAAACATTGAAGCCCTTGCATTATGTGTCAGACATTGTCCTACAGTATGTGTGTGAATGTTTTTAAATGACTCGTGATTTTTCCTCCACAGTGTATTACAAATGCTGCCAGAGAACAGGGCATCTCGTCGTCGCTGCACATGCCAGACAAGGTGCTGAATTTTGTCAAAGATCATTTCCTGATGGACAGCGTGATCCGAAGTCAGCCTCTCCTGCTGAAACGTAACGTTCGCTACACGCAGATCGCTGTCCATCGAGTCCAGGCAGCCAAAAAGGCATATAATGTGCTCTTCATTGGCACAGGTAATGGTTTCCTGCACACAAACTAACTCATCTACCCTTTTGTAGCATTCTGTGTAATTTGTTGATCTAATTGCAAGCGATTCTGTGTCTTTTAGATGATGGGAGGATTCACAAAGCCATTAATGTCAAAAACAAGATGCACATCATTGAGGAGATGACGCTCTTCCTTGATTCCCAACCAGTGCAACACATAGAGCTGGACACTGAAAAGGTATAGTGGAGTGATGAGAGAAGAATAAATAAGACCGGTTTGTTCCACATAGCTTTCTCACTGTGTGAACTGAAAACATGCTCTGGAAATGCATTTATTGGCTGTTTAAATATTCCATTTGTCACTAAGAGTCACAGCCTAAAGAAGACCTCATGCTCAGCTAATTACATGCATGTCTCTCAGGGGATCTGCAAACAGCTAATTGTGAACTTCTTGAATCATGACTTGTCTTTGTTTCTGTGCTTGGATTAGTACATTAAAGCAAATAAATAACTTTTACGTTGTTGTTGTTGTTGTTAAGAAAAGTGCAACTATTAAACAAGGAAGAGTCTGGATGAAATTAGTAACCCACCTGTATTTGGGGACTTCCCTGCTTTGTCATCTCTTCTCCACAGGGTCAGCTTTATGTTTCTTCTTTCTCTGAACTGGTGGAGGTCCCAGTAGCTAACTGCACTAATTATCAGAGTTGTGGGGAGTGCATCCTCTCCAGGGATCCTTACTGTGCCTGGAACGGGAAGCAGTGTGTAGATGTTAGACAGGCTCCACCAAGCAGGTATGCATCCCCTCTGCACAATAATCTGACAAACACTTTTATTCATTTAAGACAATCTATTTCTTCTTGGATGGTTTCTCATTAAAAAATATATGTGTTTTAGTGCCTGGCAGCAGGATGTAGACGATGCAGATACATCAGCTATTTGCGACAAGGCATCGCCAAGCCCAAGGTTTGCTAAACCTCCACCTTCAAGTAAGTGAACTCCTTTTCTCTCTGTCAAAGATTTACAGAGCAGCAACTGTGCACTGGATTTTTTCTGTTATGCCTTTCAATTTAAGTCGTGATTACAAATGTGTTCATTGCGTCAAACACTTATTATTCTGAATCCTGCTCAAGATAAGGCGGCACAGCTTATTACATGCCATGTCTGACTCTATCTAAGTCTCTGCTTTGCCTTCCCACAGAAATGTCTTCATGCCAGGTGATCATTATCCCAGCCAACACGTTCAAAGTACTCCCTTGCAAGCTGCGCTCTAATTTGGCTGAAAGGAAGTGGGAGTTCAGTGAGGGCTCAGGTCACTTCCATTACCCCAGCCCAGAGGGGGGGCTGGTAGTGGTAGCTCAGGCTGACAAGCAGGAAACCTACGAGTGCTGGTCAGTGGAGGAAGGCTTCAGACAGCTGCTGGCAAACTACTGTGTGAGGGGCGAGGCCAAGCTGGAGAGCACCACCCTGAGAGGCCACTCACGTACGCCCCAGGTCTCACAGGAGGAGTTTATCATCCTGCCAGGACAGGCCCGCTCCCCGCAGATCAACACCAAGACCTACTGGAATGAGTTGATAGTAGTGTGTGCCCTCCTGGCCTTCTCCCTGGTGGTCTTCTCTCTGTTTGTCGTCTACAGGAACCGCGACCACATGAAGTCCATACTCAAGGAGGGAGAGTGCCCTAACTTGCAGCAGAAGAAGCCCAGGATAGTGGGGAAACCGGCGGAGAACTTGCCGCTAAACGGAAACGCAGTCACACCGTCAGCGTCAGATCACAAGGGCTACCAGACCCTCAATGACAACTACATCTGCGGCACTCCTCCGCACGAGTGCTCGTCGCCCGACAACAGCAAGAGCTTCTCAGAGTCCGAGAAGAGGCTTCTGAACTTGAAAGAAAGCCGAGTAGAGATTTCTCCAACTTGCCCACGACCACGAGTCAGACTGGGCTCTGAGATTAAAGACTCTATAGTGTGAGGCGGGCTTCATGATGTGCGGAGAGACTCATTTTAAACCTTAAGGAAAAGAGTGCACTTGCTGAGAGAGACACAACCCTGTACGAGGGAAAACTGAGGTTCATCGGACTCTTCGTGGAGAGACTTTTCATTACACAGATTTTGCACTTTTCTTTTTCGTTCTGTCCCTGTGGTCCACGTTCATTTGATTTTCCTGTCACTCCCCCTATTGAAGTGCATTTGAAGCACACTGAAGAAGTACTATTTTTGCCTTTAGGATTTTGACGCTTTCACAAACAGCTCACAGGAATGTAATAAGCATGGGGGAGGCGTCACAAGTATAATTCAGATTAGATTTCATAGCATCGCCACAGTCCGTCCAGATTATCTACCGGTAATGCTTTGAAGGTACAGAGATATTCAGAAATGTTCCCACTAACAAACAGCTAACAGTTTTTGCTGTTATATTTTCATTCTCATTTGGTAAAAGCCTACCCTTTGCAGAGGCTATGCACTATGTACTGTACCGTAGCAAGGTAAACACACACCAGAGTATACACCAACTATACAGTAGCAGGCAAGAAAAAAAGATAAAGAAGTCAGTGTGCATTCACAGAAGTATACTCCTTGTTTAAGGCTTGAATATAACAGAAAGTGAGAAAACATTAAAAGAGAGTTGTACTAATAGACTGAAAAGTTTGATAAAAAAAGCACCCATTTTATATGAAACTGAAAGAAAACACAAACAAGGAATCACCTCATAGAAATATTGTAGAAACTCTTACCACCTCAATCACTTCACACCAAAAACATTAATATTATATAGTCATAAATAAAGACACATTATGCTCTTATTGTAAAGTATTGTATTATTAGTGGATACAAATATTTCTCTGTGGAAGCTTGACTTTCAGCAGGGGGTTCTTTCACCAAATGTGAAAAAGGGAAAAATCTCATTCCAGGTATTTTCATGCTGTTCATGAGATAGGCAGTCTATGCAAACGAAATAATGTGAAGTGAGGGAAACACCAAGAACACCTCACCTCGACACTGAGTAAGCACAAAGGTGTTGCCGCTGTTCATTACTTTAGGATCAGTGGCACTGCAAACACACACACCCACCCAGGCACACACTCACATCATCACACTAAATCTGAGTATGCAAGAGATTTTAGCCATTTTTGTGTATTTTAGTGCGGAAGATTGGTCAAATGTTTTTTATTAGAGAAAGAGAGAACATGTTCATAGACATTCTGTAATATTACAAATATCTATCGCTATTCCTAAAGGGAAATAATAAAGCATATTTAAATATCACAACTATTCATAATCTGATTTAAATAACACACATCTGTATAGCCTCAAATTGATACACATATTCATTTATGGAAGTTAATGAATGGAAAAAATCTCCCTCTGCTTGCTTAAATGGTTTGAAAGACAAACATAAAAGTAATAATTTTCATTTTCACCTAGTAGAATTGTACTTTTTAATTATCTTGATTAGCCATTTTCTTAATCCAAAATAATGAATTATAATCCATATGATCCACCAAATTTGTGAGCTAGATGTCGGAAAAACTTGAAAGCATTTTTATACAATATGATACTTGACTTTGGCTCAAGTGTTGTAATGCGGGCAGCAAAATTAAAATTCCACAAAATGCAGGAAGGCATACTGCTCGAGTCAAAATGCAGAGGATTTGCACATGATGTTGAAAAGCCTTAGTACAATGCAGGTTATGGATTTGATAATAAATCTGAAACGAATAATGCCTTCTGAGACAATAATCAAGAGACGTGCCTCTTGGGATGATAAACTAACCAGGTAGTAGTGCTGTGAGTCAAATGCTACACTGTAGGTGTGACAGGACTGGCCATGATCAGAAAAAAGAGTTAAAACATTGAATACATGTGATTTAATACTGTCATGAGGTTTGTTTGTTTTTTATTTCACAGTGGCTTCAACTTTAGTCAGGGACTACATTTTATTCTAAAACTGTAGCACATGAATAACCACTGGCTGATTTATAAAAATACTGAATTATAGGTAGGTATTAGTATTATGTTACATTTCTTGTAAATGGCACTGCAGATATAACTATGTGGATTTTAAAGACTGGTCGGCTATAATCAATCATGCAGTATGAAAGATTTGTGGTTTGACTGTTATTAAAGACAAAGAAATGGCAGCTTTCGGTGAAGTGTCTGTCATCGGAAAAATATTAAATTGCAGAACAAATATAAAGTGGCTGTGATTTAGTGAAATATGTGTAGGTACTGAACATGCTTTTATTTGAATACAAGCCTAAACGATAAATGCCACAGTGAAAGTATCGTTGTCTGCTTTCTCCTAATGAACCACTTATAGTGTGGCCTTCTATTTGTGAGAGTACAAGTGGCTCAGACTCTTGTCAACATGTAAGTAAAAAGAGTTTTTATGTAAAATGGTTTTGTAAATTCAGCTGCCAATGTAAAAATATTGTGAATTGTATTTTTTGTATCATACATCACTACTGTTTTTTTTTCTTTTTTGTATTGTATATAAAAAGCACTTTATTTTAATTTTTCAAATAAAGCTCAAATGGATACTTTCTTATTTGAATGGCTCAGGATTATATGGCCCTATGACATTTCCTCATTATTTATGCAGATAGATGAATCAGTTTGATTAATCTACATATATAAAAATTAGATTTATTACCGAGTAGGTTTACACATACAAGGAATTTGCTATGGTATAAGTGGTGCATACAAAGGCACATCAAGAAGAATATAGTGTATATATATATATATATATATATGTATATATATATACCAATACAAATATATTACAAACTTTAAAAGCTAAGATTATTGTAAGAAATGAAAAATAAAGACAATATTTACACAAAATATAGTTGTGTAGGAAAATGAGTGCAGTAAAATGTAACACAATATGACATTACTATTTTCGAAGTGGAAAGTTATGCTGATTCAAAAGAGGTAGCACGGAGCAGAAATGTCCATTTACAATATTAAAAATATATATTGCCACAATGTTAACATTTTGTAGGTTTTAATAGTCTTTTTTTGCTGATTCAGTCTCTTTGGGTGGCGTCAGAAACACTCTTCAGACGGAAAGGGAACAAAGAGGAGTATCTCTGATAACACTCATACACACACCTTAAAGGTAAATAGAGCCACATACTTGCGTATGTGTTGTGTTTCTATTGTATTACAGAGTTACTCCGCACAGGGATGGCATACAGCAGGATTAAGCCGAATAAATAATATTTCTGAAAAAACCTGATAGAATCCAGGTAGGAAGAGGCACACAGGGTGCTTTTATTCGGAATACCCGCCTACACTTAAATTGGACCAATAAGAGGATCCTCCGACATTTAACGGAGGCTTTTATTGTGTTGGCACGCAGCCGAAGTTAGTCCGTGTGGCAGAAGCCGGGTTTAATTTTAACTATTTGTATACTTTGTATGTGTTTTATCAATTTAAATATGGACCCACCCAGTCTTCATAGGTTATTTTCTGCTTGTGATGTGAACAAATCCGGTAAGATAGAGTACGAGGACTTCACGGTTGTCTGCCGGGAGCTGAACGTGTCCCAAACTGAGATCCAAACTTTGTTCGACAAGTTCGGTGGGGACCAGGACGGATACATCGACTACAGCATGTTTTCCTCCAGGTTTCAAGAGGTTTCTGAGACTCTGGATCTGGCGTCTTTTGGCTCTGGGTCGTTCCAAAACCAAGCGTGTCCGAGGGAAGAGTTTGTCGGCAGGGTTGATGCGGAGTCTCTTCTCTCCGAAAGGTAAACTCACATCCGGCTGACCGCTCCTGTTTACCTTTAGGATTTGGTAGCCAGCGGCTAATGGTGTGTCATTTTAAGGACTGCTCTGGAACCTGTTGCTGGACGTTTTCCCTCTTTCCTTTAACTTAAACATAGTTTATTTCAAATTGATCAAGTCATAAGCCACACATACACAAAATATACCAGTGGTGTAAAGTAACGTGTACATTTACTCAAGTACGGTACTTAAGTACACTTCTGAGGTACTTTACTTGAATATTTTAATTGCATGCTACTTTAGTACTTCTACCCCACTACAATTCAGAGTTAAATATTGTACTACTCACACTCCACTTCATTTATGAAGTAGGCTACCTGTAGTTACTGAGATTATTGAGATAAACAATATGATCAACACTTAAATATGACCTTTACCATCTTGATAAACACATGATGGTATCAATAATTATAATCAAACATGTAATATGATTCTGAAATTGGCAAATCTGCATAACAAGCACTTTTACTTATAGTGCTTTAAATATAGTCCCAATACTTTTTTACTTTTACTTGAGTAACACTTTGAATACAGTACTTTTACTTGTAACAGTATTCCTACACTTTTCTACTTTTACTTAAGTACAAGATCTGAGTATTTCTTCCACCACTGAAAGATACACATTGAATTAACTAAGTGAATAAAGGTGTACCTTTATATGTTAATGGTACATGTAGCTGGCATCCAACTGGCAAATGCGAAGTGGGATTCTTACTTTCAAAGTGGCCATTATGGAGAAGGAAAACTACAGATAAAACCCTCTGACAACCATATGAACAGCTTTTGACTATAAACGGTTAGTATTTAGAACATAACATCTTACTGCTACTGTATCATCAACCACATATCTTACATGCATTACTTCTGTATGGAAGTGTTTTCATAACAATGGTATTCAACAGATCTGCAAGTTAAACATATATGACAGGGACACATTTTCTCCAGTTGTTTTAGCAGAACTTAATACATGTGGACAAGAGACTGTGCTTATTAGTGTATGTTTGTCTGCTGCTGTTCAGGTCATATACTATAATATACTAACAATTATGCCTGTAAAGGAATTACTGAGCTTTATGTACATCCACCTGTTGCTGAGCCCAATACTGTGAGGCTAATGGTGATACTGTGTAGGAGTTGCACACATGATAATATGTTTTTTGTTTTATAAAATGTAGTTACTGATAAAGTTGACAACATTTAAATTTTAAATGTAGCTAAAATAGGCCTAAAAATGCTGCTTCTAGATACAATTTTGAGATTTTACTGAAGGCAGGTGTTGGTTAGTATTCTGGTTAGTATTTGATAATAGAAACTACATTTTGGGTAGAAATGTAAGTGCCCTGTTTGTTGCTGACAGTAACTGTTTGTCCTCCTCCCACAGTCTCAGGGAGCAGCTGGCGGATCTTTACCAGACCATTCACTCCTCTGCAAACAAAACACTTCTGCAGCAGTATGAGGAAGTAATTCAATCTCTGATCAGTCTAAACCTGGAGAACAGACTGGAGTGTGAACAACTGGAGACCAGTATGAAGCGGTGAGCATAATGTGGGGTCAGTGCAGTTCAGAACATGTGTCCTGGGAAATGGAAAGAAAATGATTATGAAACTTTTTTAAACAATTAGCCACATTACAAAGGTGTTTATGATGATGGACATGTGTTATGTGGCTAATGATTCTGTATGAGCAAAAATGGTTAAAAGTTAATTTGTTGGACAGTTTGCTTTTAGTTTCACACACTTCATTGAATCATAATTGTACTCAATGCAGCAAAACTTCCTGTGGATTAGTTTTCACCTCAGAGCTGCTGCCCTCTTGTGGCGGTAAACCACAGAGACTATTCATTCCCCAGGCACTGCCTCCACTGCAGCAACTGGGATTAACTGCTTCATTTAAACGACTAGTGTGTAGTAATCATGGGATGTATGGCAGAAATGTAATATAATAGTAATAATAAATATATTAGTATACATCGACATATAGAGCGGGTCTTCTTCCTGCCATGTTGTAGTGCCATATTTCTGCAGTAACCACGAAACTCCCAAATCTAAAATGTACCACCTTTGGATAAATAGATTTCAATGTGTTTCTAACTGTATTAAAAGTCAAGTTCTTAGATACTGTACAGCGTTTTCAAGACACATTGTACAAACACAATTCTGTAGTGAACAAATGTTTTCTTTGAAAATGGAACTGAAGTGACTTCAGTGTCCTTGGCAAAGAAAAAAGATGCTTGACTATAATTTCAATGTAATATGTTTTACATTGGTTACTGCTATTCAGGCTGAAGAACCTTTAGAATTATTTTAAATATAGGTTGTGTTTAAAAGAAAGACGTTAGTGACCTGTCACATAGTACCTTTAATCCACTATTGAATTTCACTCCTACATACGGGAATAAACTCTGTGCCAGCTGTTTTTGTTTAAGCTCTTTCTGTGGTTCAGTAACTACAGGGCATGAGAAAGGTGACATTCCTCATTCAAGGAAGAAGGAAGACTTAAATGTTCTGCTTGACTTGTTATTTTAGTACCTATGTTTCCACTATGTTGTGATGAATAGACGTTTGACATATTGTCCTTTTCAAAAAAATATACTAAACTAAAACCATTATACATGGGGTATTATTTATAAATATTACCCCCCCCACTGGTATGTTATTGTGTTGTCTGACGAGAGCACAGATGGGGCGAAGCCTGCGAGCTAGTTCAGGCAGTCAACTCGAGCACCAATCAGACATTAACACGTGACGCACCTCGTCCCTCTTACAACCAACAAACACATTCTCCTAAACATGCCGCTGCTATTAAGCTGCCACGTGGTCTGCTGCCCTGTGTGTCATGTTGCTGGGGCTTGCTTGCCCACCTTCCACCCCCAGCTTCCACCTGTAGGCTCAGGGGATAGTTATCTAATCATCACTCAATGTTCTTTGTAAATCTGTGGAGTGATGAGGCCCGAGCCTAGACGCCAAACTCAAACTATATGCTGCTTCTAATAAACATATTAAGAAACACGTGAGTTGTCTGACTGAACAGTCACAACGACAGCAAGTTCAAGTCAGTCAGGTAGAATTTTCAAATGGATTTTGGACCTCTGTTGGAGATTCGGCTTTGATTTAGAAGCGGTGAGGCTGCCAACAAAATTAAACATACTTTTTTGTTCAAACAGAACTGAAGAGATGAATAACAGTCAGCTGACAGAACTGGAGGAAGATATTCAGCAGCAGCTTGCCAGAACAGAGGAGAGAGTACGAGACAATGTAAGTATGATACCTGCAGTATTAGAGTGAATGCTGGCTCCTGTGATTTACACTTACACGTCTATAGAAAGGGAAATGTATCAAATCAGATAAATGGGCTGTCGTAAAAGCAGCTGCAATAAAAAGCAAGCTGAGAAATAGGCAGAAAAAAGTTTTCTATAGCAGAGTGCACATTTCTCTGTACCTGCATATTTGAAGTGCAGCACACAGCTGCAGGTTACAGGTTTCTCCACAAAGAGCCTCAGTGATGCAGATGAAAGCTTCTCTTTAAGGCCTGAGTCTGGCCGCGCCTCTTTACTTCTTTGGTTTCATTTTTGTAGGAGCGTAAGAAAATGGAAGAAGTAATGGCGAATTTGCAGAGGAAGCACAAGAACGAGGTCACAGACCTTCATGCAACAGTGGACAGACTGTTAAAGGTACGTTTCTCACAACCTGCATTTACCTTGTAAGAAGAAGTAGACTGATGAAGATGATGATTATGTTCTCTAAGATCATAAAAAAGAAGAGGAAAGCCAGGGTACCGGGAAAAACAAACCCTACACCTTTGCATATGCATCAAGGGCTCAATTTCTGCTGCAACAGACATCCACATAAAAACACTTTCTCTAATTGTTTAGGTAAACTCTCAAAGGGCAACGTTTTAAAGATTATTCAGCCATTGTGAGAGAATGAGTCACTTTGATGAATTAGAGGTGCGGTGTAGGGCTGCACGATTTTGGGAAAAAATCTAATTGCGATTTTTCTGACAAATATTGCGATTCGATTTGCGATATTGGTTTTTAAGCGACCCAACGGAAGTTTATTGTAAAATGCGGCCATATCTCCGGCTAGGAAGGTCGCATCAACATGCTCCCGTCTCTAGCACCCCCGCGGCCCGAGCTGCGAGTGAAAGAACTAAACTTACATGAAACTTCCGTTGGGTTGCTTTTAAAGGGCAAAATGCACTTTGTGATGTCTTTTATACATAAATATGTGTCCCCGGTGCGTCGGGGAACTCACGCAGCGTCAGAAAATACAACCCTCTCTCTTTTCCTCCGTACCTAAATCTCTAAAAACGGGGCTACAACGGAGCTGATCCAGATTTCCATCCGCTGTGACGTGTCCATCCGAACTGACGTCAAATCGGCAGCGGACCCACAGAAAGTTGCTATCAGAAACAATGCCTGATGTGTTTTGGACGTAATCTCGTCTTTGTTTACATTAGCAAGCCTCGCTAACACTCAGAGCTAACCTGTAGTGTCGAACACATGTGTTTTTAAAAAGCAGGAAATACAAAAGGAACTCACCTTGTGATAAACCCGCAAGAGAAAAAGCATTTGAGCTCCATACTGTTTCAGAAATAATCCTTGATGTGGTTTAGAACAGGATGGCGTTTTATCATAACCAAATTTAACTTTATCTCTGGTAGAATTCTGATCAGGCATTAGCTTCTTTCTTTTTTTCAAGCTAAGGACCCAAAATCTGCGTTTCTCTAACAGGGCTGCAAAAGAGGGGTTTGAGCAGTATGAGGCCTGGCTACAATGGGTGATCTGTTTGGTATTTTGAAAAAAAAATTTCACAGAAATGTTTTATATAAGTATGGCCCTAAAATATATTTTTCAAATATAGCATGATAGGTTCACTTTTAAAGTCAAGCTTCAGTTTAAGATTCACCCTGTAATAGATGTAAAACATGTGATGGAGCATTACTAACCTGACTCAGATGGTTTGTTTCACCAAACCATCTAGGAAAGCTCTATTGGAAGCCATTTGGAAAGGCAGGCCACTTTCAAAAATACTTGGCAGGTGATTGGATCAGTCTGTCTATCACCTTCTATCATGGGCCACTTCTGATTGGTTAACAATGGCTGGTACATGTGGAGCACAGCACTTCTGATTGGTGTGGATGACTGACACACAAGAAGAACAAAACAAAACAAAAAAATGTAAAGAATAAAAGAAAAAGGTAAAAAAAAAATCGCAGGCTTTGCGATTTGATAATCGCATAATTTCAAATTTCGATTTTTAAATCGATTAATCGTTCAGCCCTAGTGCAGTGCAGGCCATGCTATATTCCATAGTTTGTGCTAAAAAATAAAACTACATTCTTGCCCTGCACCTAAAGTGTCACACAGTGTCGTTTTATGTTAAAAACTTGCTCTAGTTACAATAATATTATTTGTAAAAATGGAGCATCACTGTCTCATACATGATTGCCAATAACAAAGACCATTATTTGGCAGGTTAAAAAAAGACTTGGATTTGTCTTATTTTACCACAAATTGAAAAGCATGTTTCACAGTAAACATGCTTTCTTTTACAAAGTGAGTTAAACATTGTGCTTGGCAGTGGTCTTTATTTAAGAAGTCCCTCTTATTGTCTCTACACCATAGAGTAAACAAAACAATGTAAACGCAATAACTCTGCGGAACAATATTAATTATACAGGTCTGCAGTAGGGAATGTTCATATCTTTTTCTGTTTTATAAAAAACACATTGGCTTATCAACATTTGAAACTATTTAACAGCCTTCTTGTGTAAATGTCTATTCTGAAGAGCCTAGAGGACTCTGATTCCAACGATTCAAAGGAGGAGGTGGTCAGGCTGAACAGACACATCACTCATCTCTCACAGGTGAGTTCTCTGTTGTGATTGTTTTAGTTGAGTCACATGTATGTAGTGTAGAGTTACCAGTTACTCATCAAATCTCCCCACAGGAAAACGAGGATCTGCGGGCCTCTCTCCTCCAAGCCCAGACAAACATCGCTGTCCTGCACTCAGAGATGGACAAACTGAAGAACATGTACGCAGACCAGAAAGCTCAACATGGGAGGTGAGGCGGTGTCTTTAAACTCGACTCAACTCGTCGGTTTACACGATATACCATCCATCATCCAGTACAACATCTTGTTCATGTGGTGTTTATTCTTTACAGAGAAACGGATGAATTGAAGAGGATGGTTATCGAATACCAGTCATATGCCAATCAGATTCAGATTCTCCAGTAAGTCTGCTCTTCTCTTCATGATGCTGTCTAGTGTGAACATATAGGTAGTGCTTTTTCTTTTTGTGCAGTAATCAAGAATGCAGGGATTTCGTATCTTAGGTTTCAACACTTTCCAAAAAGTTCCAGTAAAACGTTTATAGTGTAGTAACCTGTTCTGAAGGCTTCGTATACCAAAACTAAGCAGAATCCTTTGTAAAACTGACAATAAATGCTACATGTATCTGACTTGTATTTTCTTGAACACATCATTAGGGCAACAAACAAAAAGCTGTATGACAGCAACGAAGGGCTGCGCTCTGCGTTGGCCAGTGAGGCGGTTGCAGCTAAAAGGAGGGTGAGTCTTGTTTTTCTGATACACTGACTTTACATCAGATAGAGGCTGACAATACATTTTTTTCACTGGTTCGAGTGTTATAAAATACAAAAGTTTTCTCCCTGACATTCCTAATCTGCTCAACAGCTGTCTCCCCAAAATGAAATCCCAGCCCGAAGGATGAAGCCTCTCCGACAGAGCACACTCAACCATAGCAGGTACATCAAGTTCTGTGGATCTGCCGATTGATCTCTCTGAATTAAATTGTCACAGCTAAAGCCAGCATGTGTGTTGATGCTTTGGTGCAGCTCGGAGCCGGATCCCAGCAAAACGACTTTCTCTCATGTGTCCACCTGGGCGGATAAGTACCTGGACAGTGGAGTGTCGCTGCCCATGGACACGGCTGAAGGCTCGGGCAGCGATTACGACAGCGAAGACAGTAGGGTCTCCGCGGAGACTGTTCACCACAGTTACTCCTATGTCCCGTCTGAGATGGAGGTCAGGTTTAAATAATGGCTCATGTTATGCTGGTAAACTGTGACAACTTTAAATAAGTATTTACTTTTCTCGGTTACAGATTTCAGAAATGCAATCTGAAGCCACAGTTTCAGTATCTCCCAGCAAAGCAAACTCTATCACATCGTCACTACGAAGACGTTTGTCTGCATTTTCTACAAAGGTACAGCTTTTTGATGCATAATAACCTCCTTCCCAGTTAGTGTTAATGCAGGGATTTGTATTTTATCACAATTTCAAATGGAATAAATGTAGTTTAAAATGTTACGTTTTCTGCACTTCTGACAGTGTGGCTTTTGTTGTGACACCCAAAACAAAGCTAGGTTTAATAAGAGTGATCTATCCTCTGTGTTTAACAGTCCCAACAAAGTAGTCCTTTTATGGAAAAAACAAATATAAAAATGGCAGAGGAAAGTCTACAAAAATAGTTAATGTCATCAGTTAAATACTGTTCATCAGGCTTAGTGCTAATTGTTCTTGCTTTTCTAGGCCACTTACTTTGGTGAAGAATAAACATTCCCAATCAACCAACCAAATGATCACTAAAAACTGAGATGTTCCACATTAAATTGGACAAGCTTGTTATCTTGTGTTTCCGAAGCATTTAGGAGCGGACATAGAAGAAGGTGAGGGCCCGGCTCCGATGTACCGTCTGGTGTTAGCCGGAGACGCAGGAGCGGGGAAGTCCAGCTTCCTGCTGCGACTGACTCTCAACGAGTTCAGGGGAGACATGCAGACGACGCTGGGTAAGAGCCACCGCAATGACATCACATGTAATCCAACACTCATTCTTGATTTCACATGTGTAAAACTGCTTTTTTGGTTCTCAGGGGTTGATTTTCAAATTAAGAGGATGCTTGTAGATGGAGAGAGGACGAGTCTGCAGATCTGGGACACAGCAGGGCAGGAGAGGTATCATCAGGAAGTTACACATGGAAAAAACATGGTGTTATCTATTCGAATTGTTGCTTTTAATGACTCAAGATGGTAAAATACACAAGAGTAAAAACAGCGTTTCTTTGGATTGTAGGTTTCGTAGTATTGCCAGGTCTTATTTCCGTAAAGCTCATGGAGTCCTGCTCCTCTACGACGTCACCTCAGAAAGCAGCTTCCTGAACGTCAGAGAGTGGGTGGATCAGATTCAGGTAACAGTGGAAATGTTGCATGAAAAGTCAAATAGTGACACCACCTAATATATTAAACAATGTTGTTTGTTTTTAATACAGAATTCAACAGAGGAGAAAATCCCTGTGTGTGTTATTGGAAACAAGGTGGACCTCCGAGAGCAGCTTCCAGAGGGGAGCTGTGTGAGCAGTATTCACGGAGAGAAGCTGGCCAAGGTGTGTAGCTGTTCATTCCACCTGATTAAACCGTGTTTATACAGACACCCAGCCTCCCGGGTGTCTAAATAAACTGCCTTCAGTCAGGTATGTCGATGCTTTGCTTGCAGACATACGGCGCCCTGTTCTGCGAGACGAGTGCCAAAGAGGGAACCAATGTCGTGGAGACAGTGCTTCATCTCGCCAGGTAGGAGGCCAGAGAGACAGAGAGTTTGAGCTTTCCCTTCACATACCATGGCAACACTTTAACTTGTTTCTGATTCCCACAGAGAGGTGAAGAAAAATGTCACACTGAGGCGGCAGTCAGATTCTCAGGTCAGACTGAGTCCATCCGGCCAGAAGAAATCGCTCAACGCCTGCTGTGGACTGTAGACTCTTATCTGTAGATATGATAAAGTGATTTCTATTTTATGATGAACATAGTTTTCCTACATATGTTAACCTTTAAAATATGTAACTCCCAAGCCTTAAATACAATATTTTCATAAATATTCATTATCTGATCAAAATAAAGATTTCTATTGTTGGAAAATTGCACATGTACAAATATAAATGATAGAATGTAATCATGCTATATATTCTTATATGTATTTGGTAGTAAAGTATTTTTATGAAGTAAATCAATAAAATCACTGAAACCTCAAATGAAATGAAAGTGAAGTAATTGTTTAAGGTTTTGTCAGAGATGAAAAATATTTTTAGTATTTTTAAATGAATGCCATTTTCCATTTCAGACCAAACATGGTTCTTGAGAAATCAAGATGTAATGGCAGTTTTATCCTTTGCCATTACTTCACAGGAGGGTTAAGAGTGATCCTGACACAGACACAAACAGATGAGTTTCCGGTCTTTTGCTGCAGTTTAGAAATACTGTTTATTGCTTTACACCAAGGTTTAAGTACACTGTGTCAATAGTTGTGGTATCGGGGCTGCCTGTCTGGCTGGTGGAATCGGTGTGCTCTTCCTCCTGTGTCCTCGTCCTCTCCTGTCACCTATGACCCCTTTTATACACCCGGTGCAGCTAAACCCCACCACCAAGTGTTCAAAAATAATATTGCACTATACATATAACTTAAATAAACTGAGACACCAACAACACCCATAAAATGGCTCCTACACAAGAGAAGAAGACAAAGTTGATTATTCGTAATATTTTATTAAGCATTAGTGTAAGCAAGATTATTGCAGTTTCAACGCCTTCAATCATACAGAAATGTACTCTCTTCTCCAAATAAAAGCAGAAACAACTGAAAAGCTACTTGTTTAAAGCTTCTGTATTTCATATAAGCAGAAATCTCTGCTGGTATATTCTCAATGCTTAACTATATTTCATTTCATATGTACTGTACAATTTGTTAGTGAAACATTTTCCTACTATAAATACTTGGGTTGCAAACCTTCTTCGTGTCATCACTGTATACACTTTTTTCAGATGAATTGAAAGGAAAAAGGACTGAATATCCTCCTCATCATCGTCATGTGCAAAGTGTGCAGGATGTCAGTTTCTTGCTGTCAGAATCAACGATGTCACTAAGCTGCCCAAGGCCACAACCAGACCTCCGAGTATAAACTTCCAGGAAATTCCCTGAAACACAACAACAAGCTCAGTCAAAATCCTGGGAGTTTTTATAATCAGAATGAAACTGAGGAAATATTTATGTTGTAACTCACAGATGGCTTCTTCTTAGAAGGAATCAGGAAAGGTATGATGTTATCTCCAAGCATTGCTGCTGGTTTAGATATCCATCCCTGAGTATCCTTGCCTCCTGACTGCCTTCTGACCAGCTTAGATAACTCTGCGTGGATCGCCTGAAGAAGAAAGAAAATGTCTTAACATTCAGCGAAAAAGCTCCTATTTGTACAGTAGATCTAATGTTGGAAATAAGACATTTTAGCTAAAGATAAATGTGAAGTTGTAATTTTGAAAATGTCCAGCAGGTGAGAGCAGAGGTCTGAAACACAAAGCCTTAGAAAGTAGACAACAAATCCCATCATTATTTGTTTTCCCTTTACATTTGAATGTATCTTTCCCTATGCGGTCAGGCAGTATTACTTAACAGCATATTTACTTAATACTTTCATTAAACTAGTTTGTAATTTGTCAAATCATCTAATATAATATTAAGAAACAACACATGTATTCTTGTTTACAGTATATAACTACATTTGCTACGTATTTTTGTTATCACGTAACACACTGCAGTACAATACCTTTCTCACAGAGCAGCTAAATAAGTATTTCATCCAGCATCAAGAGGGTGTAATTACCAAAGCAGCAGATATTTTAGTTTGGTCTAGACAAGACCAGACATTTCTCTGATGGCAGTGTGCCCTATGGATCAGGTCACTGTAACATTGGCAAACCACGTCGTAAACAGCTGATGGAAATGGACTCCTCACACTTTAATTACACCTTTTCAAATAAGAAAGACCAGTCTGCAGTGAACAAAAATAATGTTCATAAACTGAGATTGTTTTGCTGTGAAAAACTGTGCATCAGAGAAGCTATCCTAATCACAGTGTCGATACTGTATACCTGCAAGCAAGACTCTTCCTACTCCACTTCTATTTTTTGGGGGGCACAGGGCATTAAACAATATTTACCTCATGCATGTGTTATTTTTAGGTTTTCTGGACGGATCTAAACATTGTGGTCACATCTGTAGACTGACTGATGTGCAGTTTGCCAGATAGACAAACCACACAAACAAGACAGAACAGGGCAGGCCTTCAACTGAAGTGGTTCACTGGGATCCAAGGCATCTCTTTTTTTCTCCAGGCTAACATGTGAATGCAGTGACTTTGTGAAGTGGTGTGAACTTAAAGAGGTGATCAATTATATTCATGTATCATCATCTCTCCTGTGTAACTCCTTTGTCAAAGATTAAGAGTCTTAAGAGTCAAAACATTTAGGAATTGGATGTTTTAGCATTAAAGGTCACCTATTATACAAAATCCACGCTTTCATGTATTTTCTACATCAACACGTGTCCCCTCTGTGTGAAGAGATTCAGAAAAAAAGATTCTCTCTCTTTTTGATCCATTTATATGAAAACCTGTCTGAAAATGAGCAGATCAGATTTTGGCCACTTTATGATGTCATAAAGATGTTTTGGCTTGTGTAACCATTAGCCAATCACCAACCAAGGTAACACCCCCCACCTTATCACCTGAATCTCCTCCTAGAGCACCATTGTGTTCTTTTTAACCAAATCTCTCTCAGAGGGGCGTGGGGAGTGGCTCCTTATTTTCATCTAAAGTAACAGACAGAGAATCAGCACTTTTGAAACAGGCCTGAATAAGGAGGGATTATGGGATGCTACAATGCATGATCTGTTTGGTATTTCGAGGCCAAATACTTCAGAGACATGTTTTGTATATATCTGAGACCTATAAAATATTGATGAAAAACAGTATCATAGGGTACCTTTAATGCATACATTTGGCGACAACAATTTGTTTGTATTGATTGGTGGATTTGACTTTTGCCCCTGTGTGTGAGGGAAGGACAGGCAGAATTGTAAGAAAGCTGAACGGGCTAGTTCACCCACACAATCTCACCTTGGTGGTTGGCTCCAGTTTCAATGCCCTTTTTAGCACCTCCATCGCCTCTTTGTATTCACCCATGTCTGACAAAAGCTGAAAAAGAAAACTGAACAGTGTGAGCAGTGTTTGTAGACACAGACACATCAACAGGCAGATAACAGATAGCAATAATGTAGCAGCTAGTTCTTCCTCAATAATTATTATATCTCATCCCGTGGGCCCGCACCTTTCCCGCTCTGAACAGGGACTTGACGTTGTTTCGCTCCAGGGTCAGGACTTCCCGGCTGCTGCTCAGCGCCTCCTGGTACTGCTCCAGTTTGATCTGAACGGTGGCCAAGTTGTTCAAACACTTCACCCGGTAGTCCCGCACCTCCTCCTCCTCCGTCTTCACGCCACCGTTGCCACCATCTGTAGAGACGGACACACAACCTCTGACATGTGCTCTCTTGACACAACAACACTTTGACAGAGATGAGTTATCTAATCTCGGAGAGGATTTATACTGACATCTTTCAGAATATAAGAAATATCTCAAAGAGAATCTCCCACTGGGCGTCATTATGAGGAGATGTTCTGTTTCTTTATTCAGCTGGATATTGTATCTCGGTCCCTGATGTAACCACTGCCTGGATTCATCATTAGACCCAAACGTGTCCAGCACAATGCAGAAGTGACCCGAATAATGAGCCCTTGTTAGTGCATAGGAATTTTCATACTTGGCCCGGAGAATGAAGTGAGGCAAATGTCAGCAGCTCTGGGCCCACATCTGGGTGAATGCAAGTCTTTTTAATCACAGTCAATATCTCAAATTGACAGTGGAATTTGATCAATTTTGTAAAGGACGTGGTTCCAAGTTTGATTCTTTGAAGACATTTGAACTGATTTTGACAACTGGGAGGCAACGACATTAACACAATATCACTTTACGATATTTATCATTTAGTTTCCTAGTTACAGAGCAACATCAGCAGGAATTTGAAGTTGTGTTTCTGGCCCCTACAATGAATTGAAGCTCACTATTGTTGAGTGGAGGGGGACTGCAAAGTCATGTGATCATTATATTTGGGTTGGCACTTGGAATGACACCTCAATCTTTCAATTAATAATGTTAATTGTTTCAGCTTTAGGCTCCATATCTATAAATCTCTTTCTGGATCTGTATCTTCTCTTTTTGATTAGCTATTCAAAACTTTGATTAAACAATTAAGCACAAATATCAAAGAGTTTGAATTGCTAATAACTTTTCAGATTTAAATGTGTTGAAAGCCTAAATATTGGGCAAGACATTTCTTACCATTCAAAACCAAACTAATATTAATGTACTTCGGCACATCTTAACAACATTTCTTTCCTGTTTTCTTTATTTTCTTTTTAGGTGGTTTGGTTAAAATGCTAATGCTAAATACTAACATTGGTTTATATACTTCATTAGGGTTGCAAAGGGGAGGAACATTCCCGGAAAGTTTCCATGGGAAGTTAAGCTGGGGGATTTTGGAAATATTTGATGCAAAATTAAACAAAAAACATGACATTTCAACAGATTTTTTAAGTAGAACAGAACAAGTTTGAATTATTTTATTGAACAATTATTTGTTTCATTGAAGAACGAAAACAGGAATGTTGAGTTAAATATTACTCATCTGTGCATGTGATGGAGGAATGCACGGTGCCTGTAGGGGGTGTGGTCTCAATAGCCATGCAGTAAGCAGTGTGCTATGGCATGGATATTCAAGTGTACTTGAATGGCATCTGTTTGTTTTAGTCAAGATTATGCTCAAATATACTTTCCCCAACTATATTTAAGTTCCCTATGAAGAGCCAACCTTCAATTTTGAAAATGTCCAGTTTATTCCCATAAATTCCCATGGAAAGTTTCCATCTTTGAAAATTCCCGGAACTTTGCAACCCTATAGGCTACTTCATCAAGACAATTACCTGTAAAAACCCCTGTTAAAAATATGAGCAGAAAATGGAGTCTGATCACGTCTAATGTCCATGTGAGTGCATGATTAGTTGATTACTGGTTAATCAATTAGAGTGATTTATAAGCTCCACGCATCGTGAATTATATTTGTAAATGATAAGTCGGATAGGTGAAAGATGACCCAAAAAAGAGTCAGCCTAAATTGTTGATGTCTCTGCTTCAATATTATTATTTTTTGGTCATCTTCTCATCCACTAATTCCCTAATCTCGATGCCCTGATAAACTCCTCTGTTCACTGAGTTCACTCTCTGCTCCACCATCATTGATGCATTATGAAGCAGTCCATGTTTTTCTCTTCATTGTTCATTCACATTTCCCTCTCGGGGCAACCCTGCCTCGTCAATGATTAGCGGGATTAAGGAGGTGGAAATAATATGAAAGTTGATTAGCTTTGATTATTCAAACAAATTAAACCAAAACATGTATCATGGCACTGGACTCAGATAGATGTGGCTCTGCAAGGTGATAGTCTGATTAGTGTGATGGCAGACTGGAGGAGAGTATTATGTTACGTAACTCTGGACTCAGATTAATGTGGAAGTGTTTGAGGTCTCTATGAACTACTGTGTTTTTATGTTTAGAAATGTATGTGTGTCCTCTTTCTCTGTTTTCTATTTCCATTTTAATCTTCTCCCGTGAAGATAATGCTCACAGTAGAATACTACATATTTATGGTGCAGGCGACAGTATTGAAATGTTTTCTATGAATACATTCAGGTTTTGCTGCTGGGTTACCTCTGCTGCGCGTGGTTAGCACATCCAGAGCCATACTGTAGGCTCTGGCAGCCATGCTGTATTCCTCCCTCTGGAAATGAAAGTTTCCTCGCTCTCGTTTCTGGTTGCCGATGCGGATGCGGTCGGCGACGGGCAAAGTTAACGGGTCCAGTTTCTCTCTGAAGTCCAGCAGCTGGAGCTGGTAGAGTAAAGGAGCCCATGCTGGAATATCAGGCTCCCTGCACATAAACAAAGATAAAATAACCACATAATCAATATCATCATAGGCATAGAGTAAAAAGAGCCAAGATACCCCAGAAAACACTCTGATCTCTTAAATCAATGAAGAATTCAATCTGTTTTCATGTGATATCAGCTTCAAGAAAAGCAGGAACAAGCTGGCCAACCTCCTGCATATGGGATGTACAGCACCTTTTTTTAATGGTGTTAATTAATTAAAAACTAATAAAAACCTCAAAGGAGAAAAATTCCACTGAAAATGTCATCAGAAGATTTTCAATTGAATCTAAAGTTTAAACTCACTCTTAAGGATAAGCCCTAAATATTTGAGGCTTTGTGTCACAGCCTTGCATTAAAAGGTATTTCAACAAAAACATGCAATCATATAAATACAGACAAAATGAATTACATTTTTATTTATAAAAAAGTTATAATCAAAGGTGTCTATATAAGATATGACATACGTACAAAGTGAAAATACATAGTGTTGAGTTCTTTCAACTGCTTTCTGTACCAATAACATTTCACTATATCCAACAGCTTACATATCAACGCCTTTAAAAGACTGAGTGACTCAGGCTCATGGAAAGCAGACAAGGATTTGATACTGGTATGAACCTGTGAGCCGCCGACACCTTCGGCTCACTCAAGAGTCACTCAGAAGGAAAGGTAATTTGGTTTTCAATCATCCAGCTCCTGTGACCACATGGCACACAATGGTCCATTATCAGTTACTCTGTGGAGGCTCTGGTTCCAAAGGTGTGTGTGTGTGTGTGTGTGTGTGTGTGTGTGTGTGTGTGTGTGTGTGTGTGTGTGTGTGTGTGTGTGTGTGTGTGTGAGAGAGCGAGGGAAAGAGAGAGGAAATTAATGCAATGAAAACTGATTTTGAATTGGCCTACATTACTTATTGTATCAAATAAAACTTATTTTCTCTCACAAAATAATGCATCTGTCAAACTAACAAACATTAAACATACAAACACATTAATTGTTGTTGTTTGTTCGGTTTAATAAAACATAACATTCCCTAAAAAGAAAGGCACAGGATACACTTCAAAAAGGTAACATATCAGTTTAATGAACTCATCCCATCCAGTGACCTTTTTTCCACACAGTGATAGCACTGGGAGTTGTGTCAGGGCATGAATTATTTAAACCGGTTTTGTCAATGAAACAATTTACATCCGTCTAACAGAATTAGTTGTATCCCCAGTTACTGCGAGTCTGTGTCAGCAGGTGGGATCAGATTACCCTTTCACCTCTTCTCTCCAGGGACCTCGTCCTCTGTCACAGGAGTGTGAACCCTGCAGCTGAGCCGAGCATCAGAAACCTGAGCCTTGTCCCTGCACTCAGGACTGGAGGAAGTAGCCTTCAGAGACGTTATCACTCAGGGCCTTGATCTGAATAAGTAGATGCAGGTCTTTAAAAAAAAGATCTGAACTATTTTTGACAGCAGCTTTTAGACCTGCTGACTTGTTTTGGCATACCTCTGCATGTTTACTGAGGGTCATAGATGAGGAAGTTCAATAGAAGAGGACAGTTGATTTGTTTATGTAGAACATATAGCACATGGCCAGGTTATGTTGGTCTTTTTAGACAGGCCTCATACGGTACATCTGATTAGCCGAGACAGACCCTCCACATCCTTTCATGTGTTTTGCTGGCGAACTAAGAATATGACACCATCACCGAATGTTCCACTGTCTGTACATGAGATGGACGTGCTGTGGGTAATTGTCGTCCTTAAAAATACTTTTCTCTACATTTATCTGCAAACATTACACAATATTCTGAAAGCTTTGTGTTATATAACTTTGTGTGGCATATAACAACAACACACACAGCGTCCTACTGGCAGTGATCCAGAACGGATTCTCTGAATTCACCTCTGAACCCACTTTTGTTTTTAAGTTACTGAACAACACACACTTAAGGTCTGAGCAAGCAAGTATTAGCTTGAAAGTTAATACTGAGCTTGACTTCTTCATCAAAGCAGATGGAGTGAAATAAGAGACCTGGCTCTGTAATATTTCAGTTCAAACGTGTTGTCCCATACACTATTTCCTAATCTCTGTCTGACATTGTGACAGTGTTTGGTTCGTAAATAGCAGCAAAAGCCCTTACTCATTCATTATCATTTCTTCATGCAGAAAAAACACACCCACTTTGCTTCTAATGACTCAGATAAGGACACATTAGATGAGAAGTGATGAGTCATTCCTTATTAATGGATGCAGGCGCAGCTGTTATGGTCGAAACTCTACAAACTAATTGTGCCATATCAAAACATCATGAATCCCGAATGATGTTATCCTACAAAAGAAACACAGGTCACTAATATTGAGTGCTCATTGCCAGACAAAAAAACGATTCTTCACATGCAGGATTCAACAGGTGACCTTTGCAGCAGCAAACACTCAGTAAGCAGAATAACCGTACAGGACAAAGAGTAAGGATGCATGGCTAAAACACTGGGGAAAAATGAAAATCAATGAGAGTGGAGCTTCCATGTTGAGCATTAAACAGAACGTGCATGCCTGGCGAGCTGTGGAGTGTAATGTGACTATGCAGTGCGCTGACAGATCTATAAGGTTTACGGTGTCATGTGGGTCACCGGTGATTAGCACCAAAGCAGTGTACTGCTGTGCTAAGCTCAGCCAATGAGCCCCCGGGGCCTGATTAGTGCAAACAGGAAGCAGAAGTTGGTCAGTGGGGTAAGATCCTGCCGCAAGATCACAGTGAAATCTGAAACTGCAACTTTAACCCCGGTCCACATCCCTACACTGAGCTGCAGAGTCATCACACAAACATATACGGATGGCATATTGTTTGTTTTCATATTTTTAATAAAAACCTTTTCTTGAATTATTCTTTTCAACTTATTTTAGGAGCTGATAAAGACTAATATACCAGACTCAAATTCTCGTTAAAGCTTTACCACTGACTAATGAGTTGAACCACTGTGATGTTGTGGAAACACCTACAATCACTTCCTGTGTAGTAAACTGTGGATCTTATTTTCAGAGCTATATGAAACTGGAGCAATTGTTTGTTTATTGTAATTTTAAGCCATTACTTTGACTTTAAAAAGATTATATATTAAACATAAATAACTCAAATTGTTTTGATGTTTCATCGTGCCCATATCTTGTACCATGTGTCTTTTGACCAATTGCCAACAACATTATCTCGTTGCTGTCGGACTGCTGCTTGTTTTCATTTAAACTCAAGCTTTCGTTTCTTTGCAGAGGAATGACCCTGAGAGCGGCCTCCTGACCCAAACCAGAAGAAACGTCATTGAAAAGGACACAGAGAGGTTTTTTTAAGGCTCTGAGCCTTCAGCAGGAAGACGGAGCCTGAGGGCTGAAGAGGGCTGAGCTGACTTTAAAGTATGAGACATTTGCTGAGGCAGCAGATCAGACGGCTCTGTGAGACAGAAACAGGTTCAGGTGGCTGAATAGAATCATGCATACAGACTTTATCAGCCCACATTCATGTCATGTTTACTGCAGGTCACCAAGGAAACCATGCCAACCAAAGTGACTGTTGAGAAATTACAAATATTGAACTGATCAACTTGTTATTTGATTGTGACCTTAATATAATAATATAACACATAATATCACATTCTATAAACACTGATAGTATTAGTTAGATTGACAAGTTCCTAGGTATCTTCTTACACATTTCTTTTTGACCTTCTACAACAATAACAAACTTCACAACAGAAATGAAACAAATATCTAATCTACAAAATGGGGAAGACAATCACTGTTTCCCGGCCAACAGAGCTTTATTGTCTGACGTTCGTGCTTCCACTCTTCTTGTGTTTGTATGAATGCGGTGATAAGGACGACACGCTTTTCCCTCCTGTGTCATGGGAAGATATGCATTCATAAAAGATTGATTTGATACATGTGTTGTGGCTTAGCAAACTTCCTCATTAACGTGTATGATAGTGTCTCTGACTCACCCTGTTATCTGTCGAGCATGCCCTTCGACGCCCAGAATGAAAGGAAAAACTCCCACGGAGGGAAAACAGCGGTCACTTTGACGTCATGCTCTTCTTTTCAAATGATGAAAAGGCCAGCGATGTACCTCAAACTGGTTCCTATGGTTACTACCTCAGATGGTACACTAATATACCGTGATAAGTGTGGTGTGCAGCTTGTATGATTATACCAAATCCAAGAGGATTTATGAGGTTGTTGAGGCAGAAACAGGTCTGCTGCTGACGTTAAGTGTTGTGTCTGTTTTGACTCTCGGATGGACACACGGCACCAATACAGTCGAGCAAAGGAGCTTAGCTTTTAATCCAGGCACGGTGAGACGTCACAGCTGTTTTTTCCTCGCTTGCTGCCATTCTAGTTAATTTGCAGCAAAACAGGCTCCTGGTACAGCCGCAGATCTAGAAACTAACAGTGTAAAGCCTTTCAGCTGCTTCCTCGGCATGTGCTTTCCTCTCCTTTCTGTTTTTATTTCCTCCTCCAGCAATGTGCCAGTGAAACTGTGCTCGCAGGGATCAAGGGCAGCTACTTGCTACATCCTGACTGCTGAGCTCCTCAAAAGTCCTCATATAATCTACAGCAGATTTCCTTAGCCTGTTAAAATGAATCCAAACTCAGCCCTGGACTACCTGCAGGGTATGTAGTGGCTGTTTAATAGCAGGGATGTGCAGTTGCCAGGCCATTTCAGAGAGTCTCTGGTTACACAACTTCATTAAACCAGCTTTAAGTAGGGAAACAAGCAGTAGTTACCTGCAGTAGAAAGGGTTTCGACAATCTTAAACATGAAGGCGTGAAAACAGAGACATGTGAAAACACCATTAAAAGGTACATTCACAGTTTAAATTGTCTGTTTTCGTTTCTCTGTGGGTATCTTTGAGTGGAGCATTATAGCTTATAAAACATTTGTAACATTGACTTTTCAATTTTTTTTAAAAACCTATATTGTTTACTATCATGTTTAATATATATTTGTTTTATTTTCTTCCAATTTTTATTTTTGCCTCATTGCCAAGTTTGGTGTTACTGTCAGGACAGTTTAGAAAAAGAGTGTGAAACCCTGTGATCATGAAATCACTGCTCAATATAGAATTAACTGTGGTTAAAACTCCACAGGCAGTTTCTGTTTTCAAATACCAGTTTGTTTGTCGTTTAATAATCATTTTGATAATGGAGTGGTTTCACTTTTCACAGATTAAAAATTGTCTATCAATAATAAACCTATATCATTTGTTAAAGTACCAGTAAGTAATGGCAGAAGATTAAGCAAACCCTGCAAAAAATGTGCTTTCATGGCAGCACTACTATTTTTCGATGGAGTGTGTCCCTATGGTGACGAAAAACATGCAGAACACTCGTATAGAACACTTTAATAGTGGGCAGCACTTAAAGGTGGGGTAGGTAAGTTTGAGAAACCGGCTCGAGATACACTTTTTGTTAGATTCCATGGAATGCTCTTNAATGCCATTTTGAATACATGAAACCGCTGTTTTTTTTCATGATGAAAACAAAAGAGCCAGTCACCAGATATGTATTTTTTGGAAAATAACTAATTTTCTCTGTTTTCATCATGAAAAAAAACAGCGGTTTCATGTATTCAAAATGGCATTTAAAGGGTTAAAATCCTGAAAATGATTACATTTCTGGTATTTTCTCTTAGGGCGGAAGTTGCTTTAAAGATTGAACCCAAAAAAGTTGTGAAGTGGACATTTTTGTCTCGAATGACTAATTTGCGTAGTCCAATCGAATGATACCGGAGGGTTAAGAAAACATTTTCTTATGTCCATCTTCAAAAACTCTGAGTCCGACTGACAGTTTATTTTAAACATTGTCACAGCTAATAAGATAGGTACCTGTCAGCCAATAAGACAGATGTTTATTTCCATTCAACTCTCTGGTTGGTCTGGTGTTTTACCTCTGTTGCATTCACTGAACACGGGAAATTACAATCCTGCCGTCCTCTCTAGTGTCATGATGAGGTTCAGGTAAAGCACGGTTATTATATTATTGACTCTATAATATAATACATGACTTTGAGAGTAGGCAATCTAGGCATATTAACACAATTAATTAAACATACGTATCACGGCGACGGTGTACTGAGATTTTTGTTTTTTGTTTTTGCTAGGTGGCCCCTAAGCGGCCGCTTATGTCGCTTAATGGGTCGGGCCGGCTCTGCATACAACAGCATGAGATAGAGTACCACTAGTTTAAAAAACAGTGTTACTCCAGTGGCCTCTGTGAATATACATGCTTTATCTAAACCTCTTGTTTTTCTTAACTCTGCCCACATCCTTGTGCACATAACTATACTTCCTTTCTTACAGAAGTATTAGAAACGGACATAAAGTGTTCGTTTGTTTATTTTAGCTCTATAGTTTATTTCTGAAAGGGTATTCTGTGCAGATGCCGCCGTCAGTAATGAGTTGAAGTGCAGCAGTTGCATCTTATTACTTTGTCTTTGAATAGTGATCTTAATCCCCGGCATATAGGGTTTACAGCTGAAAGATAACAGAGCCCCGCCCTTGGCACCCTTCTCCAGTCCAGGGTCTCAGGGGGCTTTGGTACGGCTGCTCTGAAAAAGCTCTGGCAATGTGGAACATTCAAAATATCCCTTCATGCCACTCTTTGGTATTTGACCATGTGCTTGAGTAAGTATCTGTAGAAAACAATCTATAACATGAATATAGGGCTGGTGTTTATGATTCATATCATTGGTTTTCTCTTTTGTGTTGCTTAAACATTTGAAACAGGTCCCTTATTTCTGATGATGGTATATTGTCTCATAAGTTATAAGTTAGCAAAATCAATCAAAGGTAAATTATGCTTGTGAGTGTTGGCAGCTTATCCCTTAAAACAGGAGCCTCAGATTGATTATAATGAGGAGAAATAGGAAGGGTGTATTTCAAGCTTGTTATGTAAATAAGTCATTGGGCTTTTTTCTTATCAACTAAGATATGTTAGAAAATGTTTCCAACTTGAATTGACTGAATTTATTTTAAAAGTGGTCTTATTAAAGGTGGGGTATAGGTAAGTTTGAGAAACCGGCTCGAGATACACTTTTTGTTATATTCCATGGAATGCTCTTAAAATCCCGATAGCAATGAATATCTGAAGTGCTTTGACAAAAAATCCATGAAAAAATGTCACCTATGGAAGCCGTAGTACTGTAACAAGCACGACCAATCATTTTAACCGGCCCGGCTAAAATAATTGGATGGTCTTCCTGCCTGTCAGCCTTCCATCTGTGCACAAACTTATCTCGTGCCCTCATTGGTCATGTGCGCGGTCGTGTGTTGGAGGAGGGGCTCTGTAAGGAAGTGGCAGATTTTTTCCGGCTGTGTATTTTCAAATTCTAGCGCACTCGAGCTGGTTCCTCCAAAATTACCTACCCCACCTTTAACACATGAATACTACTCTGTAATATATTTAAACATTTATATTTAAGAAGTATAATATAAGACAAGCACAGGTTTCATTTGTGGGCTAAATTCCACTATACTTTTTGAATTTGCTGAGGGCCGATTCAAAATGGGCCGCGAGCCGCATTTGGCCCCCGGGCCGTAGTTTGGACACTCCTGGGCTAAGAGAAGGAATGACACACTGTTATATGGCACTAGACTTTGAGGCAATGAGAATTTGCAGACGGAGAAAGTGTGTTAAAGAAAATCAACATGTGGAAAGTTACTTTTTTTTTGTGTAAAATATGTATTAATCTCCACCCATATATGGATTGAAGGAAGTGAGAACAGCTATGACACAGTTGTGGAAACCCCTGATACTACTAAAAGGTTACAGTAGATGCATCTCCTGTGCTGCTGATCAAAGAGGCTACAGGTAACCACTTTCCTGTTACTCCTTACCAGTCACCTTGTGTACCGACTCTCACTGCAGTATCATGTTCTACGTTACCGCGGCAACACAGCGATTAAGTTCGCCTCTCTTATTCACGGCCGACTTTCGTCCCCCCAAGAAAAAAACACTCATCTTGTCACCACACTGAGTTGACAAAGCCGGCATGATACAATAGGCATTGTTAGAGTTATCTAAAGAAATCTCGAGCCCCCAGGCAAGGTGAATCAGGCAACTTCAAACAGATCACTGTGTCCGTGGATTTAGAAAAATATGCAGAAATTGAAACAGATTTTTTTTTAATTTAAAGCCACATGACTGAAAGGCTTAAAAGTTCCTTTAAACATTAACATGTGAATACTTTAATAGAGGTTTGCTTTTATAAACTATAACCTCATTTTTGAGCCTATATTATAACTGATGGAAATGTGAAAAAAATACCCCAAAATACACAATTACAACGCCCTACTTTTCTATATACAAATACACAGCATACTACTATTAATACTTTACTGAATAAAAACATCAGCTGTGTTTCATATAATGTGTATACATATTTTGATTTAAAAGTTCATAAATGTAAAAAATGTATGCAACCATTTCAACCAATCTAATTACACCCAGAAACAGCTGAAATATCATGTTATGCAATACATAATATGTCATGTGAATCTAAAAAAGAAAAAGTGATGACTATTTGTATCTATCCATCATGCCCCGGCATTAATTAAAACCAGTTAGTATCCAGTAGTGTCACATTGTTTTTTGGGATGTCACTATCCCTCTTTTTTGCGCGGAGGAGCCAATGACTGATGAGTGCATCTTATGGACGAATATTTCGAAAAGAATAAATAGTCGGACTAAATACACAAAATAGCACACGCTATTCTGCACTTCTCACTGATAGCTCCTGCACAGACTACATGTTATTCTGTTTTTTCTGTCTCTGCCTAAGGTGAGCTGTTTGAGCAACGATAATTTGAGGGCTGTTTGTAAAAAGTAGGTATGTCAGCGCCTGTCTGCCGCACTCCTAACAACAGGGTGTAAATGCAATAAAAAAGCAGACCAGCAAAGCAAATTTTGAGACAAAGATCAAAGGGGGCACACTTGTGATCCACACCAAGGAAGTTTGCTATCTGCTGTTTGAAAAGTTACAGTACACTTATCATAATCTATGTGTGATATAAGGATAAAAAATTGAGCAGCTGTGTAACTAAGAATCAAAGCTGAGTTTAAATACACATCTGTACTCAGACCTGCAGAGTGACATCTCCTTTTGCACCTCTTAGACAGTTAGCTGATCAACTGAAGGTAAGTACAATTTTCACATTAAGGGAAAGTTGATTATTATGAAGCTTGGCAATAAGTTGTCTAGCATCTCATCTGTTACCAAAAGGTCTTTGCATTTTACGATAATAAAAGTTATAGATACTCACAGTATTTAACAAGTAGCCATTAGGCTCCACAGCAGAGGCGTGACCCCTACATAAATCTTTAATGACTGTGTACCTACTTTGGACTCACACCTGCACATTGACATGTTTATTTATTGATCATATTCATAATCTATATACACTTCAAACAGTTTTACATATTTATATTGTTGTCATTTTAATGTATAGCTTTACCTGTATTTTTTACTGGTATTAATAAAGGTTTATTTTATCTCATCTTATCAAAATCAATCAAAACTATGGTCAATAACTGTCCTGTCCAACTTCTATACATATTAAACCCTGTGATCCATTCAATAAAATGTGTCCGGGAAAATATAAAGGTTCATAATAAGCAGAGGAAAAATGATATAATGATTCAGTATATAAAGCAGCAGAGAGCTGTAGGACTCTTCAGAGGACCTGAATAAGCCGTAGAGTGGCGTCATTTCATGAAATATTTAGGATATGATGCATGCTTACAGAGGTGCAGGCACAAGTACATACTTCAGTCACATTAGCTTAGCTTGGAGTTGCATTTGAGAAGAAATGAGGACATGTTTCACATCACTAATTCTGCCGACTGGTATGTTTCTGCTGTCAGGCCAAACATTTCAGAAGTAAAAATAAAATCCCTTCAAAACTACAAATATGATTTATAATAATATGTAGTTAAGCAAAAGATAACACATGTACAGTAGATAGCAGAAAGCACAAGATTAACAATTGGAAAGGTGTAAAAACAATGTACCTTAGTGATGAAATGTCTGTCTTCGCCAATTCATTTCAAACAATGGGCTCAATATTGTTTTAGTGTGCAGTACAGATTTATCTCTGTTGAGTTGTTGTATCAACATTAATGTTATGTCTGCACTCTGTGTATCAACACCATAAAATCTGTTAAATGCACTCACAATCGAATGAGCTCAGAGGATGGACAATTGAATAAGAAAAAAAGCACTTAAGAGATCCAAAACCAATCTCTATTTAAAAAGCAGCCCTTCCACTTCAAGTTACAAACATTAAGAACAACATAGTGATAGCTTGCTCAGCCTTAGAAATGCTGATAAGCCTTGCTGCCTTTAAGCCATTTAATGGAGTTTTTGAGAGTATCAACCCACAACATTGCATGGAAATCTGCATACATTCCTTGACATGTTTTGATTGGTAACAATATTATCAGCTTAGTGTTGTTTAGCAAACACACAATGCTGAAGAAATGTTAGATGTATTTTGTTAGTGCAAAACTGACTTGAGTGGAATATTTAGTTAATGACACTACAGTTTTTAATGTACTCTTCAACACTGGGGAAAATAAATATATGGTTCTTATGCATCATAAGAAGAACTGATACGAGATTATCCTGACATTTGCTGTAACCATTACAGCCTCCTATTACAGCATGATGGCGACAGAAGTGCAGCAGTGAAAATAGCTCCATGTAGTACATGACAGTCATTCCAGAGGATTACAGATTTAGAAACTATATCCTGTTCTAGTTTGTCATTCATTCATGAAAAAAAAACAAAGCAATAAATCAACATTACAATTTTTTTTTTCAACTTGGGAAATTACCCAAAAAATTCCATAAACCTTTCTTTTCTGATTTGCACGCACAAACCCACAGTAATTGTATATTTACCGAGGTTAAGCCTGACACTAAGTTGAACTATGTGCAAACTTCAGTCCAATGCGGGGCCTAATAATACACTCACAAGAACATGAGGCCTTCCTTTCTGTGCCTCGCCCAGAAATCCTCTCAGGTCACTCCTCTCTGTGGGCTCTAAACTTAGCTCGGCCCAGAAACTGCCCAGATCAGAGGCTGTCTGCCTGCCACTGGGTCGCGTGGCAATCCCTCAAAGGGTCCAAAGATATGCGACAACTGCTCACTGATCACCACGGACCACGTGGAACCACAACAACAGTTTAAATCCCCACGAGTAATAGCAGAAGCCAAGAGGAAACCAGGTGAAAATACCCTGCCGGTGACTTAGGAAATTACATAATTAAAGACAGTTTCAAGGCACATTCATCTTTTAGATCTATATCCAGTAAGAGCTAAACTCTAAGGTTACTCTTCTGAAACTTAACTGTGCCTAACCTTGGTGTAAAAAAAACATTATGCATGCATCGGCAAAGCATTTCAATAACAATACAATGTACTTCTTTGTCATGGCTTTAATCTTATCCTTGTCAATCTTATCCTTATCAACTCAAAACTCTCCACCTAACTTTTTGTCCACTCAGAATAATTTGTTTGTGTTTCAGCATGCTAGTTTCTTTGGTAAGACCAACAACAGAAGCTCTGATGACACTGGTATGCCTGTAAGACAAGTCAAGTCGAATCACAAGTCGATGGATAGTCAGTCTCCCCCTTCACACTTTACACTTTGAAACAGAGGATTTCTGTGTCAAATACTCACCCTGTGTTACCTTGAATTATTGAGAAAAACGTAGCTTTTTTTTAAAAATGCCTCCAAGGCGAACATCAAAAACAGAAACAGCAGAACTATACCAAAACATCTGTTCACACTCTCTCACACAACTTGTAAACTATAATACAAGACTCATTATCCAGTCATGTGGTCACTGCCTCAAAAAAACATGCCATCTATATGCAAAGATTTCTTTTAGAATTCAAGGTTACACGGGGTCAGTCACTATTTTTGTGGGTGAAGTATTTCCTTAACCATGGCATCCCTGTTTTAAGGAGAACTACAGCATACTGAGGTTATCATAGCTTCCAGGCTAGTTGAATACCTGGTCAATACTAGAGATGTGATTGTAACACAGTTTCCAGCAGATGAATGGGCTTTTGCATGCTCACTGACTGCTGGTTGACATTGATCCCGCCATTCTAATTAATAGTGAATCATGTATCTAGCCACGGGGAATTGTATTGGTTGTTGTGTGTTAAACAGAGTGCATGACTCTGTAGTAGAGGGGAAAGATTTTTGGGCACATGATACTGTAGGTCAGATGTGTGCACTGGATAATGTGCTAGATTGTGCTAGAATATCAATTGGTGTTACCCAGTTACAGCATCTATATACATCTCCAGGATCAATTATTATGCAACAACAAATTACAACGGCCGTGCACATGTTATTTCAGGACTCCTATAGTTAATGCGTCAATTGAGCAACTGGGAGATTACAAGTTGATATTTACTGTTCTAAGCAATGAAATGTATTTATGTAGTAAAGAGTGTATTGTACATACGTTCTCCACAGGATTACCACTAAAGATATCAGAAGGAGATTTTCTGCGTTATTTCAATCACAATGGTCAAGATTACTGAAGTCTTAGCTAGGAATGATCTTGCCAAGGGCATCAACACTGCCATGGCGACCGGGAGTGTGTATACTCAGCCTTAAAACAGTCAAGGAGCCCTAGATTATGAGTTCAGACAGTGAACATGAATCACGCAATTAATTATAGAGACTTTGTCTGTAAAACCGAGACGCACCTGAATGGTGGATGGATTAAACAAAAAATAATGACTGTTCACATACAGGTGATATCCATTGAAGTGTGACAACAGAAAGCAGACGGCACCTTTTCCTCTGCATTTATGGTGAGATGGAGCTGCAAAAAGCAGTGCATGGCCCGAGTCTGACCTCTCAGTGGTTGTTCAAATAGATGCACTTACTAACAGACAAACATTAAGAGTTTACAGAAAGGTCAACAAGCAAGCTTTTCCTTGTAGTACAACCAGAGAGATGTACTGTATTATCATCAACAACGCCTCCACTAGGAGAAAACAAATGAATAACCACTGTAGGTTTAGACATATGTTTAGGTCTTAAGTGGGTTTTCTGTACATCTTTACCTGACATACATAGTAAAAAGGACTCTCAAGGGATTACAAATGTAATCTAATGAATAACATGCTTTTGTGATGATTGAATCACATAAATCAATATTTGCTTAGAAAAGCCCCTGAATTATGTTTGTTTTTTTATTAGTACATTATCAGGGCACATTGTACAATAATTGAATAGAAATAACAAAACAAGGAAAATAAATAAATCAATTAGGAAATCAATGAGTTGTTTTATTTTTCAAGCACTCGCCTACGACGGGAGACCATCAAACGGATCCACTTTAGTTATACATTAATCTAACCAATTTGTTCAGCTCTGATGCACAAATAAAAATGCTCCTCTTTTTCTTTCTATCTAAACTGTCATCATAATTAAGACCTGTCAAGCCTTATGGGGATCTTGGGCATACATGTAAAAATACAACAGTGATTTACTGGAAATAGCCCAGTGCCTCTGAGTTTGAAAACGTCTGATCCGATGAATGCTACATGATTTGACAGAGGGACAGTGGAAGCCCCGAGCTGGCATGCTGTGATTTAGCCTGGTCAATCTTGTTCATGACCATCTGTCGTTGAAGCTCCTTCTGATTTTAGCACCTCCTGTGCACATTACCTCCGGTGTTTATTAAATCCCTCTAGGATGCATTCTTTGAAAAGATGTATTTTCACAACACAGGACTCAACCTGCATGGATTACTTCAGAGGATTGTCAAGAGGAGCCTGGAGAGATGATTTCCGAGGAATCCTTTTTCCTTTTTTTTTTAGCACCACACAATCACTCTGCCCTACAGGTCTAATGACGCTGCGGCAGTAATTAATAACTAAGTAACTAACTAACCCCAATACATACAAGCCAATCTTTTCTTTCTCATTGTCAAATATTATACTTTACAATTTAACGTAACTCTACACCTCAAGTCTTTTGAACAAGGTTCAAGTAAGGTCTCCCGATCAAGTAAAGTCAGATATCTTCCAATTTGTCAATGCTTGTGTAAGAATTAAAAAGGGACAATGGCCAAAACACACTAAATACTTATTTTTGCTATTATTCGTAGGTTTTATTATTAAAAGCTAAATTCCTCTCAATCTGAATTTAGGGTTTTCTCCATTGTATGCTGTTGCCAACACTTGGTACTAAAAGCATTATGTTTTGGAGCCGATGTGCGCATCCTGGTTCTGTTTTTAATCATTTATGTTTGTTTGGCAGGCCACCAAAAAAGACACATTTTGTCAAAATGTATATGTCACCAAGTCAGGCCTAGACAATTTCAGTGACTTCAAGTGTTACTTTGGAGTATTCAAACATGGATTCAAAAATCTGTTTAAAAAACTAGTAATGACACAAACGGTCTAGTCTTTTACATACTATCTGATCTACTAACCAGTCCTGAATGATGTCAGACCATAATTTCCAAATAAGAAACCTAAACCTGGAGCCAATTCCATAACATACAGTATTTCTACTATCAAGTCATACATGGGAAAGCCACATAGCCACAACTACTGTACCTGGTCTAACCAATTTGTTTTCTCTTCTCAGGAACATCTTGATAAGTTGTAAAGTGAGAAGAGGGTAAAGTCTAGCAAATCTTTGATAATACCACATCAATCACTAAAGTGAAGCCCAAGTGCATTAACTGTACAAAGGCCAAGCACGGATCCAGCTGTGTGATCAGATAGGGGTAAAACAGGCAGCCATGAAACCAAATTCACTTCAGGTATATGGGCTCTTCTCTTTAAGTCCAGAAATAAAGAACAGGTGTCTAAACATCTTTGTTCCTGTGTGAAATAGTGGAACAATAATAACTCTCTGATAAAAATCACAGTAGCTATATGAAAGCTTATTTCATACTCTTAAGCTTATCCATGAAGTGGCTTTAAAAGTAAGCTAGAACATCAACAGCACAGCATAACATACTCCAAAGATTCAAGAAAGGTCTAGGATTTAATAATCTTTGGCAAACCGCTTGACGGAATAAATAAGAAGATGATTTATATGAAAATAAATCACTTATCGCTGAATTATATCGTCCTCTGGGCCACCTGCAAATCAAATGAACATTTAAAAAGGTTTCAAGTGATCCAAAAAACATTTTATATGTAGGCCTACAGGCAGACAGATATTATTAATTTCCAGCCAACACGATGACGCAGGCTACACCCCTGTTAGTAAATTACTCAATGTGCATCATACAAAAAAGGCTTTGCTTCAATTTGATGTTACATATATTTAACATTTATATAACTGCCAAAACTGAGTCATATACAATTAACAAAAAATGGAAATATATGTCACTGAATGTACAAGAAAAAGAAAGCAAGTAGAGTGCAGAAAACTGAGATATATACTTAACAATGAAAACAAAAAGCGTTAACAATTTATTTGCAACTTAATGATTTGCCGGGAGGGTACTACAGTTGCACAATCAATACTTTATAAACAGGGATTAAACAGGATTAACACGGTACAGCAGTCCCATTTAAACAGAGCCATCTTAATCCTGCATCATCATTGTTTTTAAATGTAAGTGCTGAACACTGTCCAGGTTGCTCTGTAATGTGTCGTAAATCGAATGGCCTTTTATTCTTGTGTCCTAAGGCTATTGCAGACTGAAGTTATATTTCACAGGTTAAGATCAAATTTCTCCCTTCAATGTACATTTTATGACAGTTTTCCTTCCATAAAAAAGGACCACTGTTACCTTTAAAAAGACTGTCAATAACCATCAAGAGGAAAAGGGGGATTTTACTAAGGATGACAAAAAGTGAAACCGATATATTCTGAGGTAACTGAACACCTTATCAAAGCTGAGGATTAGGCCCGCAGCACAACATCACACATGGCACAAAGGCCTATTGACTATCAGTAGCCTGAAGGGGCCCTGTGATGGAGCTTTAGTCAGAACCATAGTACAAAGTACAACCCAAGTACAACACACTGGGGGACTTTTGCCTTTAATCTCTGGTTGTGGATTTTGGATACAGCACTTATCCACTTACAGGGTTGCATTCAGATCAAACAAAATCGTTTTTGTTTGACCAGACTTCAGGCACACTGACAATGGCCAAGGTAAAGGGAGTTGAAATATATCCTGACCTTTTTAGCGTGTGCCAAAAAACGAAACAACTATACGTCTTTCATGCTTCTAGACCTGCCTGTCTTTCTAATGAGAACATTTACAGGATGAAATGTTTAGTGTGAATTTAGCACAAGGCAATTCAAAGTGCTTTACAAAAATGAAAGACATTAAGAGCATTAAGGAACATATTATGCAATGACATTTAAAAACACTCATTTAAAAGCAAAGAAACATGAATAAAAGTTACAGTGCAGTGTGATATACACACATCTGAAATGTTTAGGTCTGACTCTCCATCATTGCTATTTATTATTATTTCAAGTGTGTCATGCTAAACGAACCCCCCTTTGGAAAATTCCTCTTAGTTTTCGCCGAAACTATTCCTCTTAGCTCTTGCACTTTTTTTTTAAATGCACATGTTAAGTGTACCTTGTCTTTCTAGGACTTTTTAAGTTTGAAACATTTGAAAAAACGAAAACGAAAGAGCACTTATAACTGATGACTAGATATTATCTCTTCTTAAACTAAATCTTAAAATCAACAAGCAATTTATACGTTTTGCTCTATATTTAGACTGAGATTAATCTTCACACGTTGTCTAAAGATACAATATTCTTTTGACGCCCACAGAAAAATAATCTTGATTTTAAACCTCGTAGCTGTGTGATTTATTATTTATTATTTTCAGGTCATGGTCTGCCTTACACACAGCAGGAACAGACTAGCGTGATCCAGTTTAAATGTATCCATATAGCTTTTCCATACTATCTTAGGAAATAAATAAGCTAAGTCAAATACTTATGGCTACCCTTGGAGCACAGATTAGAGAGTGCATCAAAGTGATAGCATCAGATTTTGCATCAGTGTTAGACACACACACATGCACACACATACACAGACCCGTATATCAAAGAGCCCTTCTTGAAGCTTTGCATAGCAAACAGGTGCTAGATTAAATCAGAAGGGTATAAACAAAAGCTCTGTGTCTGTTACTTGGCTTTTCACCACAGCAATCAAGTCAAAGCCTGAAACGCTTAAAGTTAGACTCGTGCTTAAAAGCATGAGAAGAGAAAAGACACACGTGATTGCCAAACTAGTGTAGCAAATGTGATTTATAGCGCTCCATCAATTTGAAATAGGCCAAAAATATATTGCGTGGTGTATTGTGTATGGTACTCAAATAGCAGTAAATATAATATTTGATTTGATTAATGTACAGTTTTGGTACTTGCAGGTATTTGAGGCAGGAGGTCAGAGAAAGCGGGTTCATGGTAATGATGATGGAGGTTTTTGGCACAGGTGAATCAACTATATCAGGCTTTGGATTTACAGGCAATACTTGCTATACATTTACTTTTGGATATGATCTTTTCGTGGTATTTGTTTGCATTAAGTATATAATGAACAGCTGTATCATTTTAAGGCACTTCTCATTAAATTAATGTTTTAATAACTGTATTACTATGATACTATCCTAAATCAACACATTGTTTTCTGCCAATGATAGAAATATGTTGGTACTTACACATTAGATAGTTCAGTATATATATTATTTTTTTATACATTTATTTTATGCCCCATGCATTTACAAAGATTTAGCTACTAACTTTCCTTTTTTTAAATGATTAAGCATTCAAAATATGATTAAGTGATCCTTATAACACAAGATTGCACACCAAGCTTGTGATATTTGCTGTGTTAAATGTTGATATGGCCCTACCTTACCTTTTTGCATGTGGGTTCACTAGCCCTTCTACCCTGATGTGTGTATTTGGAAAAAAGTCCCTGACAGTGTGATCGTAAATATTGCATAAGGTTTAAGGCACTATCTGTTCTGGGAACAAAATAAGTAAATCAACAACAACGTCATGTGCAGGACGGGCCTGCACCTGTGCAGCTCGGTGCTGCAGGCCATGACATCACACACAGAAACACAATCCCCAGACAGCTCAGTCATGAGCAATATTCGCCCACAGAGGCATGGTCATAACAGCAACAGTAAACTAAATATTCCCATTTTCTTAAGCACAAGATGTTTTCTGTTTCCTTGTGTCCAGTGCTTTTCTGTCAAGGTTATAGTCACACTTTCATGCAGAGCTGCATCTAGAGAGGGGCCAAACCAATGCATTTTCTTCTTCTATCCTGCCTCATCTGTTCAATGTCAGTCTCATAAGAAAGCCTCCCTAAACACATCAATCATGAGAAGCACACAGAGGTTATCTATGACTGCCTGTATTTGTAGATGCAGCTAAGGAAAATTTGAATTATTCACCCCTGGTTCTCTGGATAAAATGAATAGGACGTTTCAAGGATAAAGCAAGCACATGCTTTTATCCACAGAGTTACAGAGTACCTGGAATATGTTTAAAGGACTGGGTGACTGCAACCATCACGCACTAAAAGCACAACAAAACCAATGGCTGAGGTAAAACTTAGATAATTTAGAAAAAAAATTACTCTCAAACAAGTCTGAGGCAGGAAATTAACATTTTGACATTAAAAATGTCTTCTAAAAACATTCAGGATAAAGTAGAGCAAAATTATTAACTCTAATGTCTTACTCCAAACTGTTCCAGATTATCAATTTCATGTGCAACATCCTCATCCTTACCATAAACGAGTGACATTGGTGTCACCTTTAGGTATAGATGGAACAACTTTGCAATGTCAAAATCATAGCGCCAAATTAAATACAAGAAGGATGTAAAATCTTATGGTGAAGTCTTTGTCAGTGAGGCACTTTTTAACTCAGGGGTTCTTAATTGAAGTCAACATTTGCATTAGTTGTGATTGAATTGCCTAAAGATTTTGCTTTTATTGTGTACACTGCGAGATCTCACAATCTTACTGTGCACCCACATCTCAAAGTAGACTGCAGTAGATGTTGCCATATGATGATGGATGGGGTTCCCCCTAGTGGCCTCCTACACACACCTTTGTCAACATCCTGGAATACTTTGTGGAATGGACCAGATCCTGCAACACTTGAGAATAATACAAAAATATATCAGATCAGTGTCATGCACTTCTCAGAAGTCAGAAATAAATAAGATGTTTGTTCTCCACATAAAAAGGTGTTTAGTTTACAATCCTTAATGGAAGTTTTTTTAAATTCATAGCACTTGTTGCACTTACTAAACCCAGGAACAAGAGGAACATACAAAACAATTAACAAATGTATGTATTCATTTGTCTCATTTTATCCACAATGTTTATGATAGAGTGAAGTTATCTTTACAACCATTATCCAGTAATAAAAACCACGCGCGGGCAGCTTTTCAGTAGCTCGCCGCTCGCGGTTCACAGACCGTGTAGAAAAAATCTGACGACAATAAATGCATCTGAATCAGTCCGTGTCGCTGCGGCTCAGACACACATGGATTTTTTTTTTTTAAATACTCGCGTTAGCACCATGTCAGGTTTTTGGTGGATTTAATCAAGTCTTGGATTGCAGATTATGAAAGTCCTCTTGCTATTTTCAGTTGATAAATACTTCTGTAAAGTTTGTTAAGGCAGGAGGAAAAAAGCTTCCGCGATCACCTCTGTTCCTCCGATCACCGTCTCCTCTGTTCCTCCAAACCCCGCCCCCTCCCTAAAAATAATGAGTGACAGGCTGATAGTAACCTTCTAAAGAAGAAGATGGCTGAACTGTTCAGTGTCAATCCTGTGGAGATGGAGATTGAGGTTATACATCTCCAAAATCATGTTCAGTTTAAGTCTCGGCAAAACTCACAATATTTCTGGAGCCTTGTAGACCCAGAAAACTATAAGAGCATCACCAAGCAGCACTGAAAATGTCTGCTTTATTTGGCTCTACCTTTGTGAAGCAGCTTTTTCTAACATGAATGTCATGAAATCTAAATACAGAACAAGACTGACTGATGAACATTTAAATGACTCTATTAGAGTGAACCTAAGTGGGTACACTCCAGCATAAATCTCTGGTGGACTCCATGCCGTGCCATTCATCTCACTAACTGTGAAAAAGAGTGAATGCACTTATTTTACACATGTGCCATAAGATGCTTGTAAGGTGGTGATTAAGGACATTTATGTGAATTCTCAGTGATGTACTTACTATGTGGGCCATAATAATAAGTGAGAAATTGTCGTTTTCTTGGACCCTTGTATTGCAATTTCTTACGTTTACAAAAGTAACTTAATTCAACTGATGAGTGCTATGTGAATAAATGTAAGCGATGTGATGCAAGTAGCTCTTGGCCACTTTCATTTTTTCAAAGTAGCTCTCAGATGAAGAAAGGTTGGAGACCCCTGCTTTAGACCATTGGTCAAATAAAACACACCAACGACATAGCTGTGGGCTCTTACATTTCTCATTACAAAAATTAAATGGTTAATCACCTATTTTAAAGAATAATCAAAAGATTAAATCAATAAATATCGATGTCACTCATTATACACATTCTCAAATGTTGTGTAATTTCAAAGGTCTATGAAGCTAATTACATACCAGATTCAATGTATTAGTTTGTAACAATAAGACCAACTGACTGCTCCACTTACTCTCACTTAATTAGCCTATTAAGATAAAATTGAGGGGGGGTAAGTGGCTGACCCGCCTGTCTTACTTCCCACCACACACACACACATAGAAAGTTGACTGCAGGCAATCCTAACAGCACAGTTGAAGGTACAGTATTCAATTAATCAAAAGATATTCATCAGGAAATTAATTAAAGCAAAACGTCAACCATTTGCATGTACCAGCTTCCTAAATGTGGGAATTTCGTCTTTTCTGTGTTTATATTTCATTATAAATTGTGCTTACATTCTTATTTTTGGAAACAAGGCAGCTTTAGCTTTGTTTATTGTTGGAAATCCTTTTAAGTAACCATGCTCGTTTCACTACGTGTAAAGCACACGTCATGTGGCAAGACTACATTAACGTGTTGTGTTCGGGTCTCCCGTGACCCGTTTCAAATTCAAATTATATAATAACTACGCTCTAGTTTTTTTGTATCGGAACAAGGCTTCATGATATCCCCCATAACAGCTATATAAACACTACAAAACAGATTTTGACCATTTTAGCCAAGTCTGAAGCAAGGTCTCTAAAAAAAAAGTGTATAATTCAGCAGAATTGTTTTGGGTGACTCTGGGTCAAATTTGGCCCAATCAAGATTCATCTTTGACTTTAGACTTTAAATTACAACAGGATCGGTTATGAATGCATAATAAGTTAGTTATGATGTAACTGAACATCCAATATTGGATGATAGTCATTTTCTTTGTGTGTTTTGAACTGAAATAAATCATGAGTCAAAATTGACCTACGGACACCATGGACGGTAACAGCTTTTGAACACAACACAAAGAACAAATGTTGAACGCAGTGGGAAGGCACGCCAGTCAGGAATTGAGGTGAAAACACATCCTCGGGTTGAAATGGTTTAACTTAAGTGAAACATTTACTCGTGTTCTCACATTAGGCCTATTATGGCTCATATCTAGGTAGTGTGCTAGCAAGTTAGTTCAGTGAATGGCTAATAAATTACATCTGATATGGATTCACTGGGGAAATAGGCCTACGGATGAATTTTAAGTTTTAATGTAAAATCAACTAAATGTTTTACATAGAGAGTAGATAAAG
Source organism: Notothenia coriiceps (assembly GCF_000735185.1). Taxonomy (NCBI): domain Eukaryota; kingdom Metazoa; phylum Chordata; class Actinopteri; order Perciformes; family Nototheniidae; genus Notothenia; species Notothenia coriiceps. Next base: position 224,213 of record NW_011369250.1, on the reverse strand, counting down.
GTAACATTAACAATACAACAGCAGGCCTACATGAGTTAAGAGTTAGCTAAGTTATAAAACGGGAAAATATTAATAAAAAATGCTTTTAGCACAGTTAAAGCCTACTACCTGCATTAGCGTTATATTTTACGTTTTGCTTCTCTGTTGTTTACGTTAACAACAGTTCAGAGTTAACATTGAGCATCTGCAACATTTTCAGGATCCTCGTAGAATTTTCTGTCCCACTGGCTGGAAAAATACTCGATATTAGAGGGCATCTAGAATACATTCTTTGCTCTTACCACGCTTAATCTCCATCTAATCCTGGGATCAAGGGGAGTAGTTATTAATTGTGTTATGTTGCATGCTGACCATTAAGGTGTGCATCCCCTTGTCTGCCGAGTGCCGTTTTTAAAACAGTGCACCAGTGCCATCTACTGAAATATGTTTGAAAACGCATGATCACATCAGGCCCCAGTACAGTGACTCAAAACTGAGTTCAGGCCAGTGTGTGCTGCCTTCACTACTGTCATCACAGACAAAGATAGGCCTCAGTTTATTTTAATCATTTTTTTCCTGGCCCTGCTGAAAATAATTTAACTTGTCCTACAAATTAAGTAAAGATGGGTATTTTAGGTGCTATGTAAATATACCACTGGCAAATTATGGAATTGGTTTGGATTCTGCATGTCCTTCAAAATATTTGTCGACTGTCATTATCTTTTTATATGGATATATACATTTTTGTCAGGGTAAAATGGCACTTATAGTGGCTTCATGCTCAAAGCTGAAAACATAAGAACATTTGCATATACCTTTTATTAATTATTGCTTTATTTTTTATTCTCGAATTCGGGCTCCTTTAATACAAAGCCTGAGAATAACAGCAGGGATGGTGGAATTACTCATTCAAAAAATCAGAATGACAAGAGCGGTGCGTTGAATCCAAACAAGCTACGAAACATTGAAGGTCTACAGAATGTAAGATGTATATGATCCAAGGTGTACAGAATAGGCATCTTTATCTCTGTAAAATCATAAATAGCTTACTATAAGGTATGTTCAAGCTCTTAACATCTCTTTCAGATCTAACATAGCAGCAGACCCATGTTACAAATAATCATTTTGGAGCCTGTGTGTTTTATCTTGAGGGGGAAGCATGTTTCCAGTTCTTCAAAGAACTAATCTCCAAACCCCCCTTCATCATTACTTCATAGAGAATGACTACACCCACTAAGAAAATGGCTAAAAATGCACATGACCCTCCTGGAAACAGGAATAATGCACACTGCACCTTCCTTTGAAGAGGCTTGTGTTTCAGTCTTATTTCATTGGCTTACAAATTCCCAAAAATCTCTTAGCAAAATAATAAACATTATTTCTCTATATTGAATCCCGAATGAAATATCAAATAATGTGAGTGGGTTAAAAAAACATCACGTATATTAAAAAAAGAAAATGTAGCAAAAATGACTAAACAATTATTTTAAATATGTATATATATATAAGAGGATAAATGCTTGGGACTTGGTACAATACTAGGGTATGCATTTTAATTTGGAACATCGTTATATATCATTTTCAAATAAAATACTGCAGTCCCCTATATTTTGTGATTCTCTGCATGTACAAAAGGCAAAGAGCATGAGTGGGGGATCTAAGCCGTTTGGTGTATCTCACACTCAGTGGGTGAGAGTTGGCAGCCCTGTCATGTTCAACCAAAAGTGGAAAAGTTTTTCTCTTTTTCTTTCTTTGTGTGACTCCTAAGGGACTAGCACCTCTCTGAGGATGCATTGGCTAAGCGGAGAAGCTCTGGAGGGCATCCGAAACAGATTATGCACGGACAGCGCTTAATGACCTTTGAAAAGTAAATCAAAGAGAAGGTGGCGCTGGTGATTCAGTTTCATTCATTAGGCTTCATGACAAAGAAAACAATCTTTACTGCACCTGAACAGGGCTTGCTTAAACACTATTGTTAAGTGCCATGCCAGTTAATGCGTGTATTACCTGTTGAGTGCTGATCATCATTGCTTTATCTCATGCACTCATGTTGCTTTCCTTTGTTCAAAGTAAGAACACAGTAATATTAACAAATCAATCCTTTAACTGCATTTAAAGAATCCAATTAGCTAATGAAAATGTAATGATAATATTTGAAGTTTTTCTTTATCTGGCTCACATCATGGAAAGCCATGCAGTTCCCGAAATACTGTTGGTATTTTTTGATTGACATGATAATTATTTAATGGCTATGCCACAGTGTTGTTGTGTAGAGTCAAAACCAATATGTCATAGAAATATGATGAATCATGCGTCAACCTGTGGCTCATGCATAGTTCAAGCATTTAAGTATACTGTATTGGAGAAGACTGTAAGGGCTTGACAAATAAAGGTCAATGTATACTTAAAATGAAAAAAATTTAAACATTTTAAGACATCAAACATCAAAACATCAAAACATCTTCACAATTTAGCTGGCTGGAAATACGTGAGCTCAAGTGGAATTTATTTTTGTTGCTAACCAGGCAGAGCATTTATTTGCACTATCCAATCATCCAGTCAGTTCTGTCATGGAAAAAGTGTACAGGATATTCTTACTGCACAAGACTGTTCCAATACAATTTAATAATTCTGGTTTTTGCATACTAAACTCATTCACATTGTCGCTTTAATTTCTATTTTCTCCTTTCGTGCTCTTTGGTTCTCCTTTTTCCTGTTGGTGGGTATTATTGACCCCCTGTGTTGGTTCCCTAAACTGTTCTGTTGGTCCACGGGCGCAATAACATGTTAAAAAACTCCCCAGCTGGGTATTAAATGGGAATGTTGCTGTTCATAGTTGTGCCCTAAAGGTGAACTCCACCAATTTTATGCAAGAAATTAGGGTTATCATTTCTTAGGGTGCATTGCATTTGTGACATAAAAAGTTGGCTAAAGCTTTTTGTGGCTCCAGATGAAGCTGCAAGCAAACTAATGAATGTTTGGTCCGGAAACATAGATGAGTTAGAAAGAATTGCGGTTACCGTACGTCTGTTGCCTGCTCTTCTTTGCTTTAGGCTATATGGCTCAAGGCTAAATTAGCCACTACGAGCATTGAACATCCAATTCTCTGATCGTAATGCTGGCAGTTAAGTTGCATTGTAGATAATGTGGAGTGTGTTTTGAAAAAGTAGAAAAAGTCCAAGTTTGAAATTCTACTAACATATTATTTGTGTATTACGTAAAATCGTAATGTTTTCGCATTGCGAAGTATGTGGATTTTATTGTAAATTGTGAGTCTGAAAATGTTATTGAAGTGTATTACCAAATTGGTGCAGTATTCTTTTAACCCTTAGGCCACAGGGGCCCCCACATACTATCCAATCTTTCAAAAGTGCTTGCTGATTTTTGAACTTTAACTTTATTCTTTCGCTTCAGAGAAGTCTCAAGTAGCATACGGTACTTCATCTTCTCGCTAAACTGAAGAGCCTGGGTTTCAGCCAAGTATGAGCAGTAATCAAAGCATCTTGCCTGCTAACCACCCGAGGGAGCATAAGAGGGAGTACGTCTTAAATCCTCATCAACCCATCATAGGGACAGTATCCTGCACAGTTGTGAGAACTACACAGACACAGCATAGCCTATGTAGTTAGTCTGAACTAAAGACTTGGTATTGTGGCATACAGGGCATTTTGTCGGGTAAAAGGGCCAGTTTGACCAGTCTCTCACTCAGTTTCAGTCTTCACTGATTTTGTTGCTGATGAAAGATTCGAATAGCTTGCATTTGAGCCTGGCCTGCAGTCAAGCGCCCGAACAGGACCTGCAAGACTTCATATCCTTGGTCAGCTATATCAGGTTACCCCCTCTAGATATTACATGTATGTTGAAATCACATGTCAGTTTGGTCTGGTTGCAGAAAAACAACACCCTCATGTTCCTCCTTTCTGCTTCCTGTTTCCAAGACTATTTCTGAGTTCCCCTCTCTGGGGTTCCTCCTCAGTATATGGAACTAAAAAAAAGTGTTTTCAAATCTCTAGCCACACAGACCATTAACATTCTCATGGGCGCATCCACGACTCATCGGGAGCCTATACTGCTGCCATGTGGTCTCCGTGAGAGTTCCCAATGGGCCGGACCCCCCAACACAATTGTCTCTTGGTTTTTTAGTGGCCACCAATGACCAACCAGGCATCCAAGACCACAAGGAGCATTTTATCTCAGCCCCTGTCCTGATCCACTTTGGTCCAGCTGGCCAGTTTGTGGTCATATGTGATATTCCGGATATGGGTGTGGGAGCTGTCTTTTTTTATTATTGGATGCTTAGGCAAAGTGGTCCATCTATGTTTTTCTTTCCTATGAATTTGGAGAAGGAGCACCTCATGGCTCCAGCCTTACCTATCTGAGCATCAATTGCGATATCCAATCGGCAATTTGAATTGAGTAATTGAGCACCTTCCAAACATTGGGAATAAGGGCGTTGCAGGGTTTTTGTAGCTTACAACAATTAGGCTTTCAGTACTGTTAATCCACTGTTGGCCCCTACTTTATAGAGCATCTGGCAGGTGTACACGGGTGAAAAAGTAGGCATGGTTTAAATACTGAAAGTATCCTTTTTAATTCTTCACACAATTAGTCCTCTCCCATTTGTGTGGGAACAATTGATAACAACACCAAAAACGCCTTAAGGAAGGGACTTCTGAAAGTGTGAACCCCTTATTTATATCAACCCAATTCAAAACACGGTGACTATTTCTGTCTTTATCTTCTTCTGCCTTAATCTTCGGGGAAATGCAGGTGACGTCGGGGTAAACCACAATATGCCATGTCTCCTGCAAGCTACCTAGGCGCCACTGCCTAAACCAAATGGAATATTTCCACTAATAAGATGGCATCTGACACGGACAATCTCTTGTTGTGTGCTACTTTTGTTGAAAAGAAACTCCGGATAATGTCCAGACCTGATTCTCGGGACATTATCTGGAGTTCATAATAGAAAATATAATTTTTGCCTCAACTTCCTATGTGGTACATTGGAAAAGGTATAAACACTTCCAACTTAGACCTAGTTTGACAACAAAATCCATCAGCATACTGAATAATCTTAGAGTTAGTATAGTCACTAATCTATTAAGTGAACTTGATCCTGCTATGAAAAATAAAAGTGAGAATAAGCTCAACATTAATGTCTATTATATTAATAGTATAATTCAGAATGCATACCTGCTTTGTATGAATTAATAGTGGATGATGTCACAATAAGATCTGGAGGTAAACTTGACCTTCTGCTAACTATTGCCCAAGATAATGTCAAATCCTTTCAGACCCAGATGAATCCTCATGGTAACTTTGCTTCTGGCTGTTAAGCCAACTGGTCTCGATGAAGGTCACTGTCTGATTACAAATAAATATAGGATTGGACTATGCTGTTTTGTTTTGTTTTGTTTTGTTTTAATTTTAGCTGCAATCATTTAGAGGCATGTTACAGTTTTCAATGTGAATAATAGGATAAAAAATGTATAACTTACTGGCCACCAACTCCACTGGCTGAATGTCTTTTTAATACAGATGTTGGTGAGATTAATTATCCATTCTGGTGTTACTAGTGTATTGATATACTCCTTTTGGAATCAAACAGACAAATGGGCCAATTGCTGTTCAAGTTCCCTGAATTTTTGTAAAGTCATGAATGTGTGTTGGCTATCCAGTTGCACTAACTGCAAAATGCTAAAGCTTCAACTTGCAAAAATGGCATCAAAATCCAATAATTAAAATTGATCTAGTGTTAGCAGTTACATAAGTTTCAGCAATTTATGTGATAATATAAAGGTAGGATTGGCCCTTTTACTCTCATTATCAACCACTGCTATAGATGTTAGAGAGGATTTTTATATGTTATTCTGCAAAGTGATAGTTAAACTCTAAGAACCAGTTAAATGCACTAGTACAAAATAATTGCAATTCAATACAGCAGACCTTTTATTGTATTCCCTTCTAGTGCAGTCATTTGTGGAAATGGGAAAGGAGTTTTAGTCTGGTAAAAGATGATGTACACCAATGAAGATTAAGGTGAGGCCACGGTGGGTGTATGATAACCAACATCAGACAACAAACCAGGCAGTGAAAGACCCTTTACAATGTAAACAAACATTCTGTACATTTCCGTGCGCCTTTTGTTCCTTTAAATAAAAAGTATGTGGTATGCACTGTCTATTGCAACCAAGATGAAACAATCTGAAAACTAGGTTATTTGATTTAAGGTCAATTAACAGAGTTTACTTGTCAATCTCTCAAATTAATCTTGACATGTTTATCCATTAATCTGGTTTCTTTGTGTGTTCTGATTTGTGTCACAAAGGTAACAGAATCTGGATTTGAAAAAAGAGCAGCTAGCTAACACTAGTAAGGAAACAATGAGCTTTTAGGAGGCAGCAATGAAACAGCATACATGCTTCTACTAATGCCTTAACCACACTTACATTAGGGTACAAACAAATCAGAAAAGATCCAAATAAACAAAAACAAAACAAAAAAATATCAATTGTTTGTATTTTACAAATATATTCACAATTATTGGAGGCTAACACACACCCTACCACTCTTGTTACTTGATATTATTATTGCACAAGTCCATATTTGATCAAATACATGTAAACTCAGTTGGGTCAGGTTAACCTTCGTGAAATTAATATTTATTTGGTTTAAAAAACAAGCATATACCTCAACATATTTCAAAGAGCATGCCAATCACTGAGTCCAATATGGCGTCCTTTGTAGCTCCTCATCCCTTTTTGGATGATGTCATATTTTCTTCAAAGTGGATAAAAATGAACGTTAATGTCTGAAAATAAATCTGGATTTGACTTCCAGAACTCATTTAAAAAGCAAACAAAGCAGCCTAATCTTTACCTTAAATACATTCCTGATCCTCACTTTACTATTAATCTATTATTTATAGACAGACTAGCCTGATGTATTACAGTAATATCATCTGTTACTTTTGATATTCTTTTTTGTTTGTTCATGAGTTTCATTAATTAAGTTAAGGAATGCATGAATCTCATATTTATTCTGAGATGCCATACAAATATGAATTAAAGTAATCAAGGCCTTATGTTGGACAAAAAAATCTGATTTGAATGCAGAAAGTGCACATAGCTGAAGCCACTCATTACCCGATCTCTCATATTGGCCAACACAATTATTATTGTTTGTCACATGCATCTTTGCTAGAGTAGAGCTGGAAGGTCAGTGTTTTCAATTACAGATCGTATTGCTGATAGCTAGTATCAGATCCTTGATCATGACATCACTGGTGCCAGTGGACAGAATTAACCTCCTCCTGGCCACGCTAACTGAGAACTAAGCGCCGTTACTAAATCCATCAGATGGAGGGGCTGTACTCACTGTAGTATTGTCAATTAGGGAAATTATTTGTACAATTCCCCAAAAGCTTATTGTAAGTCAAATCTTTTCAATTCCGTTTTATGCGTTTTCTGTTTTATAAATTGCCCATTCTAATTGTTGTGAGAGAATAAAGGAAAAATCACCCTTTTGTTCCAGCCCAGAAATAGATAAAGGTTAAAAATGTTTGTTGGTGTAACCTTCAAATGTACAGAATACATCTGGAATATTTTTGAAATTAAAATTGTAATAATTATATTTCATGGGAAAAATATATATATGTGATAAAAAAGGAATTTAAGTTTTGATGGAATAAATAGATTGATATTCAAACAGTTTTGTTTTTTTGCAGAGAGATCAATGAAAGACTCTTGTATGTCTACACACTAAAGCTACTGTCAGCAGCTGCTTTGCTTAGCACAAAGAATTGAAACAGAAAAATCACCTAGGCTGTGGTCAAAAGGTATTTTTTACTTAGGAAGGACTAAGAGAATAGACCCGTGGCAGCCATGATAAGAGCTGTTCAAATTCTGTGAATGCTAAGGAAAGGTGCTTCAATGTTTTCTTTCTTATCTCCTTTAGATATACCGGACCATCCCCAAGGAAACGGAGATAATGCTGTACCAAATGTCCTTGCAGCAGCTACATTTAAAGTGATGCCCAATCTGCTGTAGCTGTTTAATTGAACTCAATGGATAAATACCAAATATCCTTCTTAAGAGGCGTAATTGTGTTTTGGATAGGAATCGTTGACTGGAAATTGAGTTTTTCAAGTGCAATAATAACATGTGCTAAAAAATGATTAAATTGTATTAAAAACCTCCGTATGCCATCACTTGCTTATAGTTGCTGTTGGCTGTATAGCTTTATATTTCATGTATAGAATAATAATATAAATGTTGCCATCTAACTCTCAGCTACAAAGCAAATAAACACATTTTAAATATATTATGTTATTTAAATCTTGAAATGGACTCTAACCAATTGTGGATTTCATATATTTTGAAAGTTGTAAAAGGACTGATTGCCTACTACTATCACATTTACACATATCCAAGCAAACACAAGTGTAATCTATATAATATGATGTTTAACATATGCTTCGGCAAGATAAACTACACAATTGGGTCCAAACGAAACAGATGCAGACATTATGAAAATGAGGATTTTGTGTACGATTGTGTTCAGTAAATGACGGTTTACTGTTTTAAGTACTGTAGGTTAATCTTTCGAATGCAGTAAGTACACGTTTAAACATTATTTATTTCCTTTTATTTCTGCAAAATACACAGTGCCAGACATCCTATAGTGTAAGCCCTCCTTTCTTCAATAATAATGATGATGATATCAACAGAGTTCTGGCAGATACACTGATGAATAATGTGAAGCAAAACACAGGGAGGTCAAATTAGTCAATTGAAAAGGTCAAATCTGTTTGGTTCTCTGTTTGAAACGAACAGTTTCTAATGTTTAAAGCATGTGTATATATGGTTTATCTGCTCTTTGTAAAAAAACAAGATATTCAGCTAGTCTGATTCAGTCTTTAGTATTTGCAAAATCTCTTCTGTAATTAGTGATTTTTCATTTCCACATAAACCTTTTCCTTTGCAGTATACTGCTTCCCTCATTTCCTTCTTAGAATTTATTTCCACTGAAATGTTCCTGTCTTTCAGAGCTTTCAGTGTTTTTTTCTCTGTTTTTTTTTTGCTATGCTTTTCTCTCCCTGCTTTATGCTCCTTTTGCTCTGTATCTTTTCCTGTCTCTCCTCCCTCTCGCTGTCCTTCTTTCTCTCCTTCCTTTTTTCTTTGCCTGCTTTTCATTCTGTTTTCTTTCATTGTTTTTCTTTTCTTTCTCGCCTAGGGACCCCATTTTTTTTCTCTTCCTCTATTCAGGTTTTCTTTATTCTCTTTTCTGAATAGTTGTGGTACTTTAAGGGGAAGGGGAAAGGGAAGGCGAGGGGAGGGAGGTTAGTTTCAGTCAAAGCTGCAGAACAAAACTTCCTCCCACACCACATGCAGTGTCTCTTGGAATGAGTTTGTCAGTGACTTGAAGACACACTCCCCCTCTTATGTATAACGCCATGGATGACAACCCTACAGTGAATTGGTGTTAGGCCAACAGACACACACACACACATGTTCTATAGTGATGATTGTCCTCTTAAATATCAATGGGGCATGCTGGGAAGAGCCTCTGCGTCCCAGCCTCTGTTTGTGGTTGAGCGGTGTTGGTACTGTGTGCAGTATCACATGGTGACACATGATGTGGAGGTGCGTTAAACCAACCACAGCTGTGTGTGAATACGATTATCTCCCAACTGAGGTGCATGGAGGGAGGCATTTGTGTTTCACAGGAACATCTTCATCACTGCGGAGAAATGACATGCAGGCTACCTTACAGGAGGCAGCCCCGTGTCGAGGAGCACTGCCTCCTCAACGGCTTCGCTCTCAGTGGGAGTCCACTCAGATAAGCTCAGTGTTGTCCACCATTAAATCAAAAAATCATAAGCGCCAGTCTGTATATGTGTTGATTTGGAAATAGCAACAACAAATATATGTGGGGGGAAAAAAATCCATTACTGCACTGCTGAAAAACAGAAGCACGGCAGCCAGTTAATCTCCACATATCATGACAGAAATCATTCCTCTTCCTTTATGATAGTAAGAAGACTACAGCCTCCTGCACCTTTCAGTCTCACACACACACTCACACACTCTGCCCAAGACAATTTAATGCATGAGTCAATGGCATTGAAAGTGGGTTGGATAAATTGGAAATGATTAAAAATGCAGAGTTGACAGGGAAACCGATAAAACTTTCTCTCTATAAGTAAGAACCAAAACCAGCATGATGGAATGGCAGGCTTGAAGGGGAGAGAAAGGTGAAAGACAGATGAAAGTGAAGAGAGATAAAAGCCGGAGTGAGGAGGGTGTGGGATAAAGCAGGAGGAAGGGAGGCAGAGATGAAAGCAAAATGAGAAAGATAAGAACAGAGTGAGAGAGACAGAGAGGGAAACGGAGGAAGAGATAGATAGTGTACAGAGCAGAGAGAGAGGTAACCATGGAAACAGGAGGAAGGTACAAAAGAAGAGATAGACAAAGGGTTTGATTTAAAAGAATGAAACTTGGACGAAAGAAAAGTAATTCCGACTGAAATGTGTTACCGGGAGGTGGTGGAATAATACAAAGGAGTGACGGCCATAGAGGGACAGTGGCTGTGTGTTGTGGCCCAGGTTGAATGTGGTCGCCTCTAAGCAGCACATAAGGCACTCCGGAGACCTCTAGTGTTAATAGGCTTCGGAGGTTCATTGTGGGCCTCACCTTGAGTAAATCTGGGGCCATTTCACTATGGAGGACACTTGCATCCACATTGCATGTTTTTTGTATATTTACATCTGTCTGTTGCACACATACCCCGGCACCTACACATTGGAAATATGCATGCTGAGGATGTACATTTTTATAAGCATACTTTTCCATGAATCACAGAGCAGGAAGAGACTTCAGAGCGACTAAAATAGGATAAAGTGCCTTGGTAAAATTCCTCTCCCACCTTACTGCAATGAAAAACTGCATTCCTGATAAGAAGATATGACTTCTCCGTGGTCCTACACTGTGTTTGCTGACTTATTGAATGAACTTGAGGTGCATGTTGAATTCTGCACTGTTGACTATCCCTTTTCCCGTTGAATAAATGCAATGCGCCCATATATTAGTATTCATATTTGTATATCTATATAGAGTTACAGACAGAGGCTTTTTATTCTGTGGTTTTTGAGTCTCTTGTGGCTATTCCTCTTTCTCCCTTCCCCCTCTCTGTTTTTCTCTCCTCTCTGTCTTTCTCTTTCGTCCTCTGTCTCTGTTTCTTTCACTCGCTCCCCCTCCCTCTTTCTCTTGATCTCTCTCTCCTCCTCTCTCTCTTGCTCTCCCATGCCCCCCTCTTTTTCTCGCTCTCTTATGCTCTCTCTCTTTCTCTTTTTCCTTCCATAGCTCTCTGTCTCACTCCCTCGCCCCCCTCTCTGTTCCTTTTATATCCTCCTTGCTGAATGCTCTTCTCCTCTCCTCCCTCAACTCTGTCTTTTCTCCTTTATATTCAGTCTTCTTTTTTTTCAAGCTCTCCCCACACTCCTTTCTCCAATGTTGTCTCCAAGCAGAGCTATTTCATTGCTAATATTCTGTCTTTCCATTTAGTACCCCCACTACAAAATGGGGAGGGGAGTAATCTTTTATTTAGGTTTTTTTTTGCTTTGGCCATCTCTGCATCCTGTCTTGAGGCTTTTGTTAGTGTGATTTGTTGAGTGAATTTAAGACTTGATTTGATTAAATATACAGGGAGGAAAAACAAACATGCAAAGCCAACGTGGAATGCATTAATATCAAAAACAAATGCAGAATATGCTGCAGATTAATGTTTGTTTATTTGCTTGAAGTTGCATGTGATTCACCTATAGTCTACCTTGTCTAATCATATATGCCTCACATCTAAAGTTGCTCTCCTTCAGCAGTGACTGAGGCAATGCTGATAAAGACTGAAGCTTTGTCGTTGTGTTTTTTACTTTGTGTTCTCCTGTCTGTGTGTCCAGTCTGTTCTCACTGACCTTAATGGAAGAAGCTGGAGGCGGGCGACTTGGGTGTGGCTGCTTTTATACAGTTGTGTTATTTTCCATCTGCATTTCTTAAATGTAAGCAGTGTGAGTGTGTACTGTCAAAAAGCCTGCTGTTGTTTTGTTTTTTGAAAGCTTAATTACAGCAGCTAATCATGCTTGAGACTTACTATTATATCAGCATGCCGTGCAGAGGTGAGGCGGATCCGGATCTGGAAATAACAGAAGGTGTGTGGGTTTGCTGCCTTAGACACGGGTCTGAGAGGCATGGCCGTCTAAAACATCAGTGCAATAACTCTAAGTTCAAAACGCAGAGCAAACCGATTCTTCTCTTTCATTTTCTCCGTTTCTGATCAGGAAAAAAAACCCTCACCTGAACGCTGTAGCTATAACAACCCTATACACACACACACCTACAAAGCTCCCAGTTTGCCTGACAGTGAAAGGATGTTGAATTATAGCCATCGCCTAGCACAGCGGCTCACACACAGTCAGGTTGAACTCGGGCTGTATGCAGGCTGTCACTGGGCTGGATGAAGAAACAGCACTGACAATGTGAGGGTGTGTGGATATAGAGCAACTTGCAGAGGATATACAACTAAATGTACCCAGATTATTGTCATTTTGCCTTTCTAAAAGTGTGTTGTCACCTTTGTTTTAACCTAAAAAAATCAAGAAAAAAGGGAGTTGTCATCAGCCCTGCAGTTTTTTGATTCATTGAGCTTCTCTCAGGGGTAAAACAGACAGCTGTAAGCTAAATATGTCCCCCCTCTTTCTTTTTCTCTCCCTCGCTCTCTGTCTTGCTCTCTTCCTCTTTCTGAAAAAAAAGAAGTTATAACTTTGACCTGTATCACAGAGAGGATGTGACACTGCATGGTTGTCCTCCTATAGATAAACAACACACAGAACAAGGCCGGGGTTTAAAAAGTGGTCGGGGTGGTAGAAATACAGTAAGTCGTACGGACACGGGTGTCAGTAGTGTGTTGTTTCAGGGCTGGGGGGACTGAAAGCCTGTTGGTGTCAGTGGTGTGTGCGCTTGTCCCTGATCTCAGACATCAGACGAATGCGCACATGCAACCGCGAACAAACACTCATTTGAAATCCCAGTTGAGGGTTATACTCTCGAGAGCAGGGCAATGGTTTACTTCCCTTTTACTCTGTCTCTTTCTCTATGCTCTTAGGAACCTGTATAACCTAAGAGGTGACATTTAACGCTCATTATCCAGCGTAGCCTTTCCCGCTATTAGTTTTCCGTGCCCCCCCCCCACCCCCACACACACACACACACACATGCAAATGTACCCAAAGTAAATGGACAAGCGAGCAGGTTTTTGCTGTTATGAAGATTCAGGCCTGGAAAGGAGCCAGTGTATTTCTTCCCCAAACTTTTGTTGTCTGTGTCTTCTTCATTTCCCCCATAGGCTAGTTCTGTGTTGTTTTATGTACGTGTCCCTTGTTGTTTCTTCCATGTGGTTTCTTTGTCTTTCAGCCTCTTATCTCTTTGTTTCTTCCCTTGCTCTCCTTCTATTTTCTCTCCCATTCTCTCCCTCGACTTCCTGCTATCTCTCCCCCTCACTCACACCCTCACTCAATCTTTCTCTTTTCTCTCTGCCTCCCCTCCCTCACGCTCACTCTCATTCCCTATCTCTCCCTCCTCCCCCCTCTCCGCTCCCCTTTCTCTCTATCTTTCTCATTCTCGCAGCACTCCCAGCCGCTGATGATTGATCAAGGTTTTCAAGGTTTGCCCTTTCCTGTTATTTAGTAGGAAATGTTTATGCACAGTCCTCAGCCTTACAGTCACAGTTGGCATGTGTCCACAGTGTTTGTCACGCTTGCCTGCACCTATACAATCGTTTCTCAACCACACTTTCTTTTTGTATTTCTCCCCTCACATGTTTACTAGTTAAAATAGTAAGGTGGGCTGTGGTACAAAAGAATACCTGTCTAATGATCAGGATCATCTTCAGTACTTAAGCACACAACCTGTACTTAGCCCGCAGGTACTCTGCCGCACTGTTCCTCAACACAGGCTGAAAGAAATCTGGAAGTTCAATAGTTAATGTCTCCCCTTGCTGTTTTTCCCTTTCCTCACTCTCTCCGTCTCTCTATCTCCTTTCCTCTCTTCATTCCCTTTGCTCTCCCTCCCTCCCTCCCTCCTCCTCCTNNGGGGGCAGGCATAGTCAGTTCTGATAACAGCAACAGTAGGAGGAGGATGAGCCGTGGGACCGCCCCACTCTCTCACAGATATAAATAGGAGGAGGATTTTTTTACTCCACTCATTTCTCCTGAAGGATGAGATCCCTGAAACACCTCAAACATCACTCCAGGAACAATGTGGTGAGTTTGTAACCTAAAGATGTGTTGCTGCTGAGGGTCTGGAGGGGTTGGTGGCTACTTGTTGGCAGTTTAGTTAGTTAGGTATTTACACACATTTGTCTGGTTGCGAGTGTGACGGGAAGTGAGATTACTTTTCACATTCATATAAGTGGTGCTGCAGTGGGAACATCTTTTCAAAAAGAGATAAGAGTTGTGTTTCTTATTTCTGCCGCATGTCTTCTGCCGCTGATCTAATTGTTTGTCCTTAGGTGTCTCTCAGATGCAACTTTAAATGTGAAAGTACAGACTCTTGCAATTACTACCTTCTCTTTCTCCTTGTCATTTGTCTCTTTTTCTTTCATTTTGTCAGCCTTTCATTTTGCTGTGCTTTTTCTTCTATCTCCGGCTTCCTCTCCTTCCCTCCCTCCCTCCTTCCCCTCTTTCTCTCTCACTCACTCAGTCACTCTGTCTTTCTGTCTTTCTCTGCCCCCCTCCACCACCCCCCCCCGGNNNNGGCGGCAAATAGATGTTGGTCGACGGTATAGTATATGTTCGGTGTAAAATGCAGGCCCGAGCCGGTAGACGCGCGCAAGAGTGCCGGCGACAGTGCGCGCAGGGCAAAACAAGGGCGCTTACATGACATTGTGCAGAATGGCACATTTCGAGGATCGGATACGGACGCGTTGTAGATGTCGACGTTGTTTCCTGTGAGCTAAGTTAGCGAGAGAGCGCGTAAAAAGATTTTCGGGAGAGCGAAGTAAAAGTTGCTAATCGCTAACTGAGTTTGGCATAGTATGTCCATGCATGGTGTTAACATTCTCTCGCGCGCGCGGCGCCGTGTTGGTTGAAAGGAGGACAGCGTAACATGTGCATGGAGTAATATTGCTGAACTAGTAGTGAATATAGCCAACCTTTATTCAATAAGTCAAGTATTTACTCCCGAAAATCTTTATGAAGGAGATATATTGTTAACTTAGCTCACAATGGAACAACGTCGGACATCTACAAACGCGTCCTGTATCCGATCTCGAAATGTGCCATTTGCACAATGTGTCATGTATGCAGCCCTTGTTTTGCACTTGCGCGCACGTCGCGGCACTTTGCGAGCGTCTACCGGCTCGGGCTGCATTTTACACCGAACATATAATATACCGTTCGAAACATCTATTTGCCGCCGTTCGAACGCCACCTCACTCAAGTCGACCCAAGTCATACCGTCATATACCGTATACCACAGTATGATGTCAGCAAGGTGTGACGGTATGAAAAAAATGATACCTCCCAAGCCTAGTCCTACACTATATTATTCAAATATAGCATGATAGGTCCACTTTAAACTGTATTCTTGTTTTGTCATATAGTATTTCATAACTGTTTTTCATTTATTCTCTCTGGCTGTCCATCTCATAATGTTCACATAGAAACTAGCTGCCAATAGGAATATCATTCAGAAGAATTATAATTTCTTGCAAAAATCTGTCACAAAAAGAGGTTGCATATTTAAATTCAGGTGTTGTTAAGGCAACGTCAGTGGCCAAACAGCCACATTTACTGCTGCAAATACGTTCAAAGATGCTGTTGACATGTAAAGCAGTGGCAACTATGCCACCATTTCGGTAAACACAAAGCCAGCAAATTCCTGTATCATAATGCAAGATGTTTTTAACAAGCCAAACCACTTGGAAGAAATCATGTGTAATTTAAGTTATGTTGAAAAGAAAGAGCAGTTCTGCCTCTCCCACTGGTGTAAAGTTACTGGGTCAACTTTGTAATACTCTCACTCACAGCCTCTTGTTATTAGCCAGCTAATAAATACAACCACGGCACATGCACAAAGAAAAGCTGCAATTTCAACATGTCCAAGCATCCTGTATCATAGCCATGCTAATAATGTTTATAATAAACCAAACCGTTTGTAAATCAGTCAAGATTTCAGCGAGTTAAGAGTATTTTTGTGNCCAGAGAGCTTTCTTTGAAATCACCAGGTAATGCTAAAAAACATAACATTTAGATTATATGACAAAGTGTTTATTTAATATATCTGGCTACCTATAGCTACTTGCTAACGGTTTAGCTTACCCCCGCGATTTAAAGTAACGTCAACGTAGCTGTAATTTATGCTTTGCTTAAATGTTCGCATAACTTGGAAGTTTACTGACATTTACATACAGTACCTTGTTTACCTGGCTCAAGTGGTGGCTCTGGGGTTGTTGTGTGAGCCACCACTTGAGAATTGTCATATTTTTAAAGAAAAAATGTTCTTATGTCCATCTTCAAAAACTCTGAGTCCGACTGACAGTTTATTTTAAACATTTTCACAGCTCACAGGATAGGTACCTGTCAGCCAATAAGACAGATGTTTATTTCCATTCAACTCTCTGGTTGGTCTGGTGTCTTGCCTCTGTTGCATTCACTGAACACGGGAAATTACAATCCTGCCGTCCTCTCGTGTCATGATGAGGTTCAGGTAAAGCACGATTAATGTATTATATGATTGACTCAATCATATAATACATGACTTTGAGAGTAAGCAATCCAGGCATATTAACACAATTAATTAAACACACGGCGACGGTGTACTGAGATTTTTTATTTTTTTTTGCTAGGGGGCCCTTAGTGGCTGTGGGGCCCTAAGCGGCCGCTTATGTCGCTTAATGGGTCGGGCCGGCTCTGCACATAGTAAACAACTCTCTTCAATCAGGTGTATTTCCACAGGCCCTGAAAACTGCAGTAATTAAAC